>NW_009732212.1:0-5225 GCF_000703405.1 Apaloderma vittatum | reverse complement strand
TTTTGCGACCTTCCCTTTGTAAATCGCAACACAACTAGGGGATTTTGGCAAAAGAAAACAAATTTTTTCTTTTTAGTAGAGAATTTTGCTGGTTTAATAGACACACTCTCCAAAAAGAAAATGGACATTATCATGGCCTCACAGGTGAAAGTGTTTGGTTGGTTGGGTGTGGGGTTTTTTCAACAAAACTACATTAAGGTTATTTTATACATTTTGTATTAAAAAAAATCAGAGAAATTTCTATTACAAGATTAAAGTCATTGTAAATATCAGTGTATATGTAGATGGAAATAGAAAGGTTTTCAGTAGGTTTAAGTCATGACTTAAAGTAGAAAATTGATTTTTAAACAATAGTGAGAAAACAAATATGACAGAAAATTAGTGTTTGCTGAGGTGTACTTTTAAATAAGAGAAAGACATACATTGTTCAATTCTAAATAAATCCATGGAACTCTTTGAACATAAACTTTAAATATTCTACTTTTTTAAAAAAATACCACAATTATAGTTGATTTAATTAAGAAATCCAATACTACAAAAGACAATGGCTCATGTGTGAAAGGGCAGTATTATCATTTCACAGCAGTATATTAATACTTTTTCATTTCACGTAATTATATCTAACATAGAATTGGGTTTCACTCATTGTTTTACATTATATACAGAGGTAAGAGCAATGAATGTTTCATTTACTTTTTTATTTGCAGATAGTGATTTTAAATTTAGATTAGTTTAGATACAATATATTTATTTTTATGTTACTTAAATAATTTGTATAGTGGGAAATCACGACAAAAGATGCAAGTAAGTATGATTTAGAGTAGAACTCTTTTTATACTTTTTACAGTTTGTAAATAACTTCAGTTTAATGAAAACCTGGAGTCAGTTAATGGTGATACCTGTCCTAAAATATCCTTAAGAGCAAAAGCAAAACGACAGAATACACATTTCTCCTGTGAAGAGAGACTGAGAAAACTGGGGCTGAGATGGCTGAGAGGGGACATTATTAACTTATATAAATACCTGAGGGGTGGATGTCAAGGGGAAGGAGACAATCTCTTCTCAGTGGTGCCCAGTGATAGAACAAGAAATAATGGGTTTAAGTTAGAACATAAGAAGCTCCACCTCAACATGAGGAGAAATTTCTTTACTGTGAGGGTGACAGAGCACCGGCACAGGCTGCCCAGAGAGGTTGTGGAGTCTCCTTCTCTGGAGACTTTCAAAACCCACCTGGACGCATTCCTGTGTGGCTGCCCTAGGGGATCCTGCTCTGGCAGGGAGGTTGGGCTAGATAATCTCTAGAGGTCCCTTGCAGCCCCTGACATTCAATGATTCTATGATTCTATGAATACATCTCAATTTAAACAAAGAAATTCCTCTAATCTGTTTTGATTTTTTTCTTTCTTTTTATTGTTTATGTTAATTAGGTAGTGCAGTGCTTTGCCTGTAAAGGCCATGTTTTAAGATTGCAGGCTATTAGTCTGGGAGCAGATTAACCATCTGGCATTTTAAAACATAGCCTTTACAGGTAAGGCGCTACATTAGCTATTCAAATCTATTCAAGAAAAACTGCATTTTTCCTTACCAAAAGGTTCCTTTGCTCCCTTCTACAAAGACAGATTTGGAGCAAGGAAGTAAGTTCCTGAAAGTAAAAAGTTTCATAATTGTTTTTGAGAATATAAATATAGTATGTGAGCTTGTTTTCCTACTTAAAGGTGGACTAAAACTTTTTTCGGCAGAAGAAAGGGAAGTTTTTTCTATATGGACCATATCCCAGCACTAAAGCTTGTTGCGATCAGTCTATTCTATCAAAATTAACTCTTGGAGTATAATATGGAGACCTGAATGAAAATTGTTAGCTGATAGTGTCACATCCCACCCAGGAGAGGGGGACAAGTGACTTTTAGATTTGTAATACCCCTTTACTCTGCTCTTGCGAGACCTCACCTCAGATACTGCATCCAGTTCTGGTGTCCCCACAATAAGAGGATCTGTTAGAATGAGTTCAGAGGAGCGCCACAAAGACTATCTAGGGGCTAGAGCACCTCTGCTATGACGATAAGCTAAGGGAACTGGGATTGTTCAACCTTGAAAAGAGAAGACTCTGGAGGAACCTTTTAAGTGCCTTGCAATACCTGAAGGGAACTTACAGAAAGGCTGAAGAGGGATTTTTTACAAGAATGTCCAGTGTTAGGACAAGGGGAAATGGATTTAAGTTAAAGGAGAATAGACTTTGGTTGGATCTTAGAAAAAAAATCTTCAGTACGAGGGTGGCAAGACCTTGGATTAAATTATCCAGGGAAGATGTGGATGCCCCCTCCCTGGAGGTGTTCAAGGCCAGGTTGGATGAGACCTTGAGCAACCTGGTCTAGTTGAGAGGAGTCCCTGCAGGGACGGTTGGATTAGATGATGTTTAAGGTCCCTTCCTACCTAGGCTATTCTATGATTCCATGAAAACAGTTTTCAGATAATAGCTGCCAGGGAGGCATACCTGAAAGCTCTGGGCTGCATCTACCCTCCACTAATCTCTTAAGAGATACATAGGGACAAAGAGGAAGAGCACAGATGAACTGTTCAAGTTCCATTTTCCGGATGGGAGGCCGAAAGGTGACAGTAACACAGGGAATAACTGTTAAGTGGCTTGAGATATAGACAAAGTAAAGCATTTTGTTCTCAGAGAGCAAGATTTTTTGGATAAATCCTTGAACTTTCTACTAAACATATGTTACAATGAATCAAGGAAAACTACATTCTGCATCCTTTGCTGAGCATGACTTATGAATAGATTTTCATTGCATCCATATGAATATTAATGGTATATTCTTGACCCTTCTGGGCCTAATTGCCCAGTTAGAGCTCACATTAATGTGCCTCACAAAGAACCACTTGCAGAAAACAAACCAGCCGTGCCATAGATAACATTTTGTTGTAAGAGAGACAAGAAAGGGATAAGGAAAGAGAGATCACCACCCTCAGATCCTGTAACAATGATGGCTCACACAGTAATCTTCCTGTGGTGGGCGAGTATGCTAATTCCTGAGGCTATTGCCTTCTACACAGTCAAGTTCTCGATACATCGTGTTGTTTACCCACTTGTGGAAAATTACCAGGAGTGGGTCTGAGGGGGAGTGGGGTCCTCTGAGGTGGTTACCCCTCCCTCTCTTGGGTTGATGACTTCTTCGTTTTTGCAGCTATCTTTGCAAGTCCTACTTGCTCCCATGTCTCCGCCAGTGTAGTTGGCTCAAAAAAGCGCTGAGAGTCAGCTCTGCACAAAATCGGACAGGTGGTAGGCAGGTGGCTATGGTCAGTTTAGGTTCAAAAAAGGATCAGACTCTTTGAGACATCTGTTTAGAAGTCCCTTACAAGTACCAAATAGTATTCCATATTACATGGTTATGGTATCCATTATGGTTTATAAAAAATAAAGCAATAAAATGTATTATCAAAATGGAAAAAAAAATCACTTGGATGTAAATTTGAGTAACTTTGTGTATCTTTTGGGTAAAAAAAAAGGCAGGAAACTTTTTAAGAAATTATACTGCTGTTAAAATCCTATAATTAGCTGCTTCTAAGTAGACTGAACATATGTAAATCAGTCTTCTAAACTACAGATCTAGACTATAATAAATTAATTCTACACAGAATACATGCAGAAATTTCCACAAGTAAGTACAGTCGGAAGATTTTGTGCTGGAAACACATTCCTTATAATACTGAGACAAACGTTCTTAGAAAGAGAGATCTGTGGACAAATTTCACAACTGATTTGAGGCATTGCTTTTTTGGTCCTCACAAGAAACTCTTTTTAAAGGAAAAATTATCTGTAGGGAACAATTTTGATGGCACATTCTTGTATAAAAGGAACTATTTTTTCACAAATACTTAAACTATTTGGCTTAGTCCAGGTTTATGAATAACTTTTTTGTTATTTATTGGGGCAGAAATGTTGAAGAATTTTATGTTGAGTTGTTCTCAGGTGTTGGATACATAAAATACACAGCCAGAACTTTATTCAAGGGCCTCTTTCGAGATTTATTTCGTCACTTTGAATGGCTTCTTAAGTGTGTATTTTTGGTAGTTATGTCACAAGCTATCCAACAATTGGTTTCACATCTGTTGAAGCTTAAGGCTGGTCCAGCCACTAAATTTTTACAGATGCTTTCTGTGATCCCCTCACCACCCTCCAACAGAGGAGCCAGAGAGGGAGAATTTAAGGTTTAAAAAACTTGAACCAGTTTAATGAAAAAAAAGAATAATACTAACAGTAACAATGAAGATGTCAAAATATATATCAATATTTATAAGTATATAAACATGCTCAAAGACACAAGAGAATATGTTAATATGGGACCTACACATTCTGGATGACACCAAGGACCCAAGTCGATAAAAAAGCCCCAGACTGGACTCGGCAGCAGACAAGAGCACCTGAGCTCAGAGGCTTGATAACAGTCAGAAAAAAAAAAGAAAAGGAGCTGTGCCTCTCGCATCCAAGGTGGAGGGCAGGGAAAGACAACCTGTCCTGTTGAATGGTGCTCCTTCACATCATGGAAACAAGAGGCAGTAAACAACAGCAGTAGAGGGCAAGATGACAAAGAGCCAGTAGTAACCCCCTAGCACAACAGACACTAAAGACACTAGGACTCATCTCAAGGACTCTTATATACTGAGCACATGGGAAGGAATAACATGATAGGTCCATTTGGGTCACCTGACCCATCTTCTCCTCCCCATAGACACAGCTGCTCATCCTTCCTCCACTGTGATTACTACCTGTGCTAGGCACTCTTAAAGAACTTTTATCTTGGTGTTCTCAAACTAGGACAACATCCTGCACCATTTTCTAAGGAGTGAGCGTATTTATAGCTGCTATACTGTACCCTGATAAAGAAAGATGACAATGAAGCCAACTGGAAATTTCTGTCTTCCTTTGTTCAGTGGCCTTTTATTCAGTGACTCATAACATCAGAAGTGCAAGAACACTAAAAAATAGTAACACCAAATGGTTCTAAGTACAAATCAGATAATCTGTATCTGCTCAATAAATAAGTGAATTGTATTGATTGTAACAGTTAGAAACATGTTATAGAGAATATTATCATTGCACTTTGCACTGAAAGGTAAAAATATAATTTTGAAAAAGGAATTCTAAAATTTGCATTCTTGTATTTTAGTAATTTTTTAATATTTTAAAATAAATTTTAGTAATTTTTATTAATGAATTG
>NW_009732211.1:72302-142509 GCF_000703405.1 Apaloderma vittatum | reverse complement strand
TGTGTGTGTTATGCTGAGGGCCCCAGAGTTGAACACAATACTACAGGTAGGATCTCAGTAAGCTCAATTCAAATAGAAGAATTTGGGATTTACATGGACGTGCTGCAGCATATGTTATTGATCTGGTTTTGTTAGCTGCTTTAGTAAAAATCTGAAGGAAAATTCAGCTTTCCTGGCATTAGTAGAACCTTATCTGCACTCGTAGCTAGGGTTCATTCAATAAAGTAGCAATCACTGCCTACTCTTAGTTTGTATACAGGCAGCAAAGAATAAGGATAATGGCAGAAAATGGAACTTTCAACTCCCGACATTGTCATGTATCCTTAGTTCCCTACAATGCAGCCAGAAATAAGAGTGTTTATGGTACAAAATGGAAGAACTCTTGAATATGTCCTTAATACTGAAGACAAATGCACTCATTCAAACAGTACATTCAAGAAGTCCAGTTCAGAGATGGCTCTTTTATTTTAGTGAATGTTTCTTTATAAAGATAAATAGCACTCTGAACTACTTTAAAAAATGGCATTTAGTTGCCATGGTTGCTTTAATTGTGAAGGTGGGTAGCAAAAGGCTGAATGTTTGCAAATGTAATGGTTTCCTTTCCTCCTGCCCTTCCTCCACTACTTGGCAATTTTCAAAGTGAATCTGACTCTAGAGCTAATTGCTGATTTTGCATTAGGTTGTTATTTTACCATGTCGACTTCACCCTCAGAGATGCTGTGGACACGAATGGAATGAAAGTTCATCAGAGTGAATTCTGATCTGTTTAAGCAGTATATGTCAGCAATGTTGACCCCCTTGTGCTTTTTTTAAATTCATTTGCCTTTTCATGACATTTTGCAGTGCCCTTCACACCTGTTTTCATGAGCGTAGTCATAATTGCTAGACACCAAGTCATGATGAACCTGGGCAGCTGCTGACAGAAAGAGCTGCTCTAGTCCAACAAGACAGACACTGTGGTCGAGGTTATCACTAATTCTCATCTGCACTCATCAGAAACAGGGATGAATTGGCGTTGCCTCTTAAATGGTCTGCAGTGTGGTAAGCCCTGCAATAGTTGCTGTGAACTCTAAAAAAGACCTGATGCCAAGCAAAGTGCAAGTGTGTTAAAACTAGAGACACCAAGCTTAACAGGCTTCGTGTTTAAATAAACGGATGGTTTTGAACAGCTGCTTTGTTCCAGTATTTATTTGAGGGTTTGTGTTTTTAAATGTTTTTATTTTTCTTGTGTTTTTCCAACAGAGCAATATCCTGCTCTGCGTGGATCGATTTGAAATATTGTTATTAGCCAGGAGAAATATAATTTGTTTGTGAAAAGAAACTTTTAAACTTAATGCGCTATTTTTCTATTCAATTATAAGTTTACTAAACACTCCCTTGGTGACACAATGAAGTGCATGTTCCTTCTTAGTACTTCAGTAAAATCTCAGGCAAGCATATTCCGTTCCTTTATTTTCAGGACACTGGGAATTCAAGTATATGGAAAATAAAGACTCAGTGTTACAGTTTCCTACCATAAACAGTAGACATCAGGAAAAAAAAACCCTGGGTAGAAAAATATTTTCTCATTTTAAATGACTATAATCCCCAGTGCTGTGTGTTCTGGCTTTTGTTGCACATGCAAAAATCTCTGAGAATTTGGCAGAGTTTTAAGGATGAGCCCATGCTTTCCACCTTCCCAGTTGTTCACAGGTGCGTTCAGGTAGCAAGTTGCCTTTGTTGTATCTACAAGAATGACATGATGCCTAGTTGCTTGGCAAGAGTGAGTGTGTCCCCATGTTCCTCCTTGTTTTCTGCTTTGCAGGAGCAGTGAAAGGCTCCCTTCTCTCCTGGCTGATCCAAGACCTCGGGCCTCCTTTGATCTTAGTGCTGGGCTTTTCACTGAAGCTTTTCATGCTTTTGAAGTGAAAGTTTGTTTCTCCTGATGTGTTTGGGGCCTTGCATACACTAGAGAAAGAGCAGGATTTTTCCCTTTTATGTTTATAGGGTGGATTTTGTCTTTATAGATCCCAAATCACTTCACAAAATTCATAGGCTGGAAGAGACCTTGAGACTTTATCCAGTTTATCCTTCTGCCAAAGGGATGCTCAGCTGAGCCCAAATTATACCTGATTGATGCTTGTCCAACTTAAACTTCTGCAACATTTCTAGGCTTTAGACAATTTGAGCTCTTTTCAAATCTGAGGGTTTTGGTTTTAACGTCTGTTGAATTTTGGGGAGATCTTTATTATAAGGATAATCTTTCTCCTTCTACCTCTACTGATTTAGGAAATGAAACTCCGGAAGAACTATGTGCTCAGATTCATTCTTATAAGTAGTTCTTCTTCAGTAAATCAAGTCACAAGAATATGCTGTGAGTCCAGAAGTTGTGAACAGTTAAGTTAGTGTGTACTTTAATTTGTGTACTTTTCTGGACAGGGCTTTAATACATAGTATTGCAACTCTTTTCAGTGCTTAGTAATTTTTTAGTTGTGTATGATTAGCTGTAAATTATTTTCAGAGATTTCTGGTGTGGTCACAATGTATATAACATTATTATCTATTATTAAATAAGGTCACTATTTACATTAATATGTCTTGAGTATTGTAAAAAGGTTTCAGATTGCTTTGGGGTTATCTGTTTTTTGTTTCACATGCAATACTTTATTTCTTCTGCATAAAATACGAGGAATTGAAAACACAAATAGGTTGATTTTCAGGCCTTTTTGGTTACGGGTATTGATCAGATAAGAGTTCTGTGAAGAAAAGTGTCAAGAAGTTTAGGATGAAAAAGCTTACATAATAACAGCAGTGGCCACGTGAGCCTCCTTTCTCTGTATTCTGCTGCTGCTATTAGTGCTGAAAACTGAGCATAAGTTGCTTGTAAAACCTCATTATTGAAATACAGCTTCTGATTTTGTTTATCCTGCTAAATGCTGCTTTATGTTTTAGTATTTTGGAATATGGTCACAAGATTTTCAACTTAAAACAGTTTTACATTAATAAAATGCATTTTATCCACCTGCTGCTTAGACTTTTTTCTATATATATTCCTGAATTTTCTGATAGGTGTTCAGTGGGAAGGAAATTTGGTTTAGAATTGAAGTGATAAGAATAACTTGCCTGTTTCCAGACAGAAAAAAGACAGAGGTCTCTAAGATCTGTGTGTGTGTGAAAGGAACGGATGGGTGCTAACCACAGCTCTCTGATATACAAGCAGTTTTAGGCTCGTGGGAGTGTCAACCATCCCTCAGGCAGGCCGGGCAGAAATGATGTTGATCCTTTTCTGTGGGGAATGTACCTGGAGATGACAGACGCGGCTGCCGAGTTGCTAGACCCCGCATAATTGCAAAAGCTTTGGGGCTGTGTAAATGAACTGGGCTTCCTGGAGCGTAGGTGCAACGGCAGAGACTGACTTCTTTATTGGTTTGCACCAGTGCATTCCTGGATATGTCAGCACGAAAATTCCCCAGGAAGCCAAGAGAAAACTAGCAGGTAGTGAGAGAAGTGTTGTCATGAGTGAAAACAGAGACAGGGATCCTGCAAGGACCAGAACCAGCTGGAAAGGCAAGGTTGGAAGCTGGAGGGGTTTTGTTTTTGTGATGTTTTTGCAGTAAGTTTTTTTGGTTGTGGCAGAATAACACCTCATGTATATCACTGGGGCTTTTTTGTCCTCATGGGAATATGACATCACTCTTATATTGACTCCTCTGCTGGGGGGAAGAAAAAAATAGATCCAGCCTCAAGTTTACACCCGTGCGTGCATGAGGAGCTCATTCTGCATGCTGCAGCAATCTGAGAAATAAATTATCATGTGTTCAGCTTTACTCTAAAACATGATCTGAACATAAAAACCCTAGCTGTTTGTAGCAGTTCACAGGTTCTGAGCTAGCTTAAATTTGGGACCGTATAGATGTGGAATTGTGTGACTGTAGGATGGTGCAGGGAAAGGGAGCAAACCTTGTGTGGAAGGTCAAGCCTAATGTTAAGACTATCCTTTTCTAGTGCAAAACAGTGTTTTGTTTGGTTTGGGTTTTTTGTTTTTTTTGTTTGTTTGTTTGTTTGTTTGTTTCTGGTTTTATAGGAGCATAATTTAGTTATGAAAACAGTACAGTAAAAACATTGTGTCCCAAGCTGCCAGGATTGTGTTAGATTTTTCTTTCGAGCTTGTAGGGCATTATAGCTGCCTTGGTTAAATGCCAGGATGTCTGAACTGTTGCAAATGCAAATGTTTTGAGTCATTCTGAGAATTTTAGATGTTTGAGGACTAGTTTCCTTTTTGTGTGCCTAAAATTAGGGCACTGAATCCTGACCTGGGTTTTTAATGAAAGATTTCTGTCGTAGAGGGGTGCTCTGCCATGCTCCCATTCCCATGCTCAGCAACGGGGTACTCTGGCACCCCTTTCTTCTCCGTTGTAGTTCACTTGTCTCGGGGAGCTTAAACCCAAATGGCAGTGCCTGACTTCAGCACCCAGGTTTGAAAATCTGAATCTACATTAAAAAGCAGTCATGAAGTATATGGACCACCAGCAGAGAGTGTCTTAAATTACCATCAGAGCAGTTATGATTAATATATTTGTCTCTTTAGGTTTTTTGTGGCACTGATAATATTTGCTGTTCTCACTAAGTCTCGATTAAATGAGTGGCTAAGACTGACGGGGAGTTTGTCTGTAATGACAAGTGCTTGACTGTAGCCGAAAATGATGAGCTGCCCCAGGGAGACATCACCACCCACTTGAGCGAGATCCATGAAGGGTTTATGACCCGTTTGAATCCTGATTGAGCATCACTGTCTTGACCCTCAGGGAGCCAATTGTCTGGAATACTTGCTCTGTCAATCTGAGCGATGTGCTCAGAATCCCTCTGAAACCTGTACATCTTGATTGTGTGTAACACACAGAGTGAATTATCAAAATGGTATAAAGATTGGGAGATGTTTTATCACTGGGTATCAGTATGTCATGTTTAGCGAGCATGCCAACTGACTTGTCAAGTAAAACGTACTGTGAGCTTAACCCTTTCAGGACTAAATTACCTCAGATCTGACATTTAACATAGGAAAGGTTTCCTTTGGGGTAAATGTGTCTAACAGGTGATTACTGAGTTACAGTTAATTTCCTTGTAGGCAGAAAATCTGTGCCCAGAGCTCTAGGGAACACTGAGGCCAAATTCACTTCTGGGCACAGTCAGTAGAGCAGGATGGGGGCTGAGGCTGCTTGCAAGGTTTGCCCTCTTGAGCAGCTGTAAGTTAAACTCAGACCATGGGGATGCAGCAGTTAGCGTGGCCTTAGCCTTTGTGGGTTTTTTAATCACAGGGAAGGTTTTGTAAGACCATATCAAGAGTGGAGCGGCAGTCCTGCCTCTGCAGTGGGGAATCTTAGGAGGAGGCAGTTCCAAAGGGCAAATGACAGGTGAAAATTATTTTCGCATTGGTAGTATTAACAGTGGGTGTTACACAGAAAACTCAAAGCACCAGGATAGTTCAAAGTCTCTGACTTCTCCAGATAATTTTTTTAACTTAGAGAAAATTTGTCTTTTTAGGTAGTGGAGTGTTTAATAGTTGTGTGGCTTTTTGATTTTTTTTGTTTTGCTTTGTTTGGTGTTTTTTTCAGTCTGAATTACTTTCCTTGCTCCATCTCCTTAACCTACCACTGCTGTGCCTATGTAGGACAAGCCTGGCATCACAACCTCACTGCAACTTGCTTTTAAAGTCTGGGAGGCTCTTCAGGAATTGTCTTTTGCCCTTATTTCTGAAATTGCCAATTTAGTTCTAAAGTACTCTCTCTACTAACCACGAGATTGTCAAACCTTAACCCCCTGTGCAATAGGAGGGGATAAAGATTCCTAATAATAAATAAACCATCCCTCGTCTGCTAGGCAGCCTTTAGATTGTGTGTATATGTTGCAGGGAAGACAGAGAGAGTCAGACTGTTACTGCAAGCTTTTTAGGAGAAAAAACCCCAACACAACAAAACCCAGATAAAACCAAACAACATAACCTGAAAAAGAACCTCTCCTCCATTCTACACCTATTGCACAAAAGCAGAAAACAACATCTCAGGTACTAGAAATGTGAAAAAAACACCTCCTTTGTTTTATAGTTAGTATTTCACAGCCAGCTAATCTTTATTATTATGGCTATTGAAGCAATTAAACAGATTAAACAGGATTAACTGTTGTTTTTCTACTAACATAAAGATGTCCTCCTAATTTCTAATGCTCTTTTTCCTATGCAAATTGTGCTTTCACACCTAATTCCAAAAAAACTGTGGTGGGATATGCATTTATATGTCTGTGCAGGTGCTGTTGCTGCTAGCAACATTTTTTAAAATGACCAAGTAGCATATGTAGCTAAAACCGTGTTAAAAAAACCTCATTAAATGTTAAAAAAAAAGGTTAGATAAATTAAAGGAAGTAGTAGCAGAACTCTTGTATAACTCAGTACAAGAGAACATCAATATTGCTCATTGAACAGTCTATTCTTCTAATTTGAAAAGAACAACTATTTGTCATGGTTCCTTGTCCTTGGGCTGGCAGTTATCTAATTAAATGCATATGAAATTCAAAAGCCTTTACTGAGGGACAGTAATTTTCCTTGGTTGTTTTTAAAGTCACCAAGATGAAAGAAGAATTGCATTGAACAGATAATGGACGGATTTCTCCATTGTGCATTAAGGTCTTGGATTGACTAATCATCACACGGTTATTAATCAATGTGTTATCTTATA
The DNA here is from genome assembly GCF_000703405.1 of Apaloderma vittatum. Classification (NCBI taxonomy): domain Eukaryota; kingdom Metazoa; phylum Chordata; class Aves; order Trogoniformes; family Trogonidae; genus Apaloderma; species Apaloderma vittatum. Next base: position 135,802 of record NW_009732211.1, on the reverse strand, counting down.
GTTTGAAATTAAAGGTTCTGTTCTCATTATTGCTGACTCTAGGTAATAATGCTCCCAGGCCTTGATTACCATGACACCACAATGTGCTGCCTCACAAAATACCACAAAACTAATAAAAAATAGATCAGATCTATAAAGAGCATTCCCAGTGTATTATATTTACATGACTCTTCAGCTAAGTATTTTTCAGTCTAGCTTTTTCAGAGTTCCTTCTGTAACGTTTCTGTAATTCTTTTCACATTTATGTGTGTATGTCCCTTTTCCCTTACCACCCAAACATAACATGCTGATTTGCATTTGTTGCTATTGAAAGATAGAGACACTGGCTGAGATTTTTGCTTAAAGGACATGATTCCTCCAGTCATGCCAGAGTAATTGCAAGTGGTGGTTTGTTCCAAGTGCCCAATAAGTGCATATGCAATCTAGACAGTAAATACCGTTTTAGAGTTATGATTTCTGTGCTAGATATAATGCACTGGTCAAAGGGAGCTTGCAGACAAGAGTTAGCTATGACTGTACCTTCTGAAGGTAGGCTGGCAGTTGGAAAAGACAGCAGTATGTAAATATATATATTTTACCACATTTAGGCATACTTCTGGTATTTCTGAAGACCTATTTTTTTACCACTGATTTTTATATAAATATGAAAAGACAGCAGCAGATGTGAGGACAGGTTAATGGGAGAGTTTTGTTACTTCCATCCCCTTCACAGGTTTTCATTTCTTTACTGTCTCTTGCCCTTAGTTCTGCCCTGGGGACGGAAATCCTAAGAAACTCCAGGATTAGTGCACTTGAGAACCTTCTCTTTTATGGCTCGAGCTGAAGTTACTTTAATTAGAGAGCAAATTAGTCCCCGATTCTGTAATTGAAGCTTATAGGGGCATCATACAGATGGGAAGATCTGACTATTCATATGCAGCTGCAGAACTGAGATCTTAGGAAGTGTTATGGTTAACTGTGACTGAAAATAGCATCTGCAAAAGGGCAATGGCAAAAATAATAAAAACTATGTTGAATCCTTGTTTCTAACTTAAGATTATGAAGTTAAACAAGTCCTGATCTGTAGCACAATTAGCGTGAACAATCCAGAGGGTGATGTTGGTTTCTTAGCAGATCTATGAGATTCTTTGATTTGAATTCAGCAGAAAAAAATACAACATAAAATGTTTCTCATCAACTTCAAAGATAGTGCTCTAAGGATCATAATGCTGCTTCTAACCCAAATTATCATTTAGTGAACTGCCAATAATGATCTCTGCTCAGGAATGTTCTGCCCCTTTGATGGCAGAATAATGCTGCTGTTAATAGACTCCTACTCCTGTTTTTGGTTTTGTCTACATCAGTGTCATGTTCAAAAGCCGTTAAATAAATCTAATTTCTGGGCTCATTGGTGTGAATACACACTTCCATTCCTAATTTAAATACTGAGAAAGGGCATTAAAAAATCTTTTCATGAATAGTGAATGTGCTTTAAAGCTTAATATTATAGAATTCTAGCTTTCAACAGAGGTGGATGATGATAGACTTCACATATAAAAAATAAATTATCCATTGTATTGGAGGAAGACTAGAAGGAGCAAGTCATTATGCACAATCAAATGAAACAATCTTTCTGTGGTATATTGGGATTCAGATCATCTACTTTAGCAGATAACCTAAGACATAGCAGAGATTAATCAGTTGTTTGCAGTAATTAAATCACAAAAAGTTCTTCGTCATCCTCCTGGTTTCAGTGGTCTTTCACTTGCTTGTGTCCTGCCTCTGCTTGAGCCAAGGCAAACGTAGAAAAAACTCAACTCTTTTAAAGAAGATACCTCCCAACATATTAGATATAAAAACTCCACAGTATTAAAATTTTACTCTGGTAGAGTCTGTAATGTCCTAGAGAGATTTAATTATGTTTCATACACTGAAATTTGTACTGAACTCAGATGTATAGTTCACACATTTGATAAAATATTAAAGAAGGACAAATGTAGGGCTTGCCAAACTGAGCTGCTGTAAACTGTCCGTGCATATTTGGCCTTTCATGACTTATTGTGCATCTTTCTTTATTGTTTCTGAAAAAAGTGTATTGCCATGAAAATGACATTGTACTTGGAAAAATCCTATCAGGCAAAGTCAGCCCCTAAAATAAGTGTTACAATAAATATGCAGAAATGTCATTCTTTACATTAGCCCAAAGGTTTTGTATAGCTTAAGGATATGTGCAGTAAGCTAACTATAAAAATAGAAGCTTGACAGTGGGGATGAATGTATGTGTCAGAATAATATTACTCTTTCTGGGAGGATGGCAGAAAAAATGACACTACATCCACCAGCATGATTTTTATAGATCTGCCTCTTTGCCAGATGTCACCTTTTATAAACTACTTTATAAAAACATGACAGCATAGTGAAGTAGTGTGTTTATAGCTTGATGAACTTTTGTAATAAAGTTAGGATTGGCTGAAAATTAAAGCCTTAGAGCTTACTCATTAAGCATTTGGGAAGCTTGTTCTGACTTAAAAAGAAAAAAATTAAAGAAATACACAGAATGAGTCACTAGCACTAAGCAGCCTTTTTCAAGAGTGTATGGCTTCTGGTAGTGTTTACCAGTATGCCATGCAATAACCTATCCAGATATATTACTGAGATTTTAGAGAATAAAGTTTGCATTACTTTAAATGTAAACACACACAGACAAAATATACTGTGTGTATTAAATTATATGTTTCCGAAGAGTATTGTGAGGACATACAGGTTTATGCCATAAATATCTCCCCAGCACACAATTGTTTTATTACATAATAAAGGTCTGTATATTACCCTCTGCTGCACCATGTGACACACAATTCAGACTTTTCATGACATGTCTAATTTATACAAGCCTCTGTCTTTAGAAATCATACAGGAGTAATACCTTAGACTGTTAATAGCCTGAAAGACTTCAACACCGGAATTGCTCTCCCAGAATGAATGCTGGTCTGTTGAGGCTGGGGTCTCTGCTGCACATGCAGTGCAGGAAGAAAAGTCCCCTCCAGTCGGTAGGAGGGTTTGATGGATGCCTTAAAGGCAGAGCTGCAGAGACCTCCTGTGTACCCTCTTACCTCTTAGAGAATTCCTGTCGTACCGCCTTCCTTACTTCTCTACTTGGAGAAACTTTTAAAACTATTCCACTCAACTTCAGTCCGTACTGAGGAGAGGCCATTGGCAGTGCGTGCAGTGGTGTTTTGTGCATCAGCTGCCATGATACAGAGGCTCTTAAGAAACAACATGAGGTGAAATCTTTTGTGTGCTCATGGTTTGCTCATAACTGGAAGTACTGATGCTCTGAGAAGTAGAAATGTGAACCCACGTGTATTTGCTCAGCTGCATTCTTTTGACAGATGCAACTTTACATAAAAATCATCCTGTAACATACAAGATCTTGTGTATGGAATGAATTATAAGCAAGCTTCTTTTTCGTGAATTATTTCTGTATCTGAGAGGTTTTGCAGCAGTGTGAAACATATTCAAACCAATGTTGAAAATGTGACTATCCTCTTGGCTATGTTTGAAGTTCTTAACCTTTCCTACTTCTACACACTCAGAGATGCACTTTCTTTTATATCTTGAAATTAAACACTCTCTTTCTCTTGGGCTATGTAGGTTTGCCTTTTGTGGGGAAAAACACACACAAACACAATTTAGAATCATAGAAAAATAAGCTTCAGGGTCTCTCAAGAGATAGTTTAGTGTGCCCCATTATCCCAGGGGAAGTATGAGCCTGTGTTGGGTTATGCTGATGCTCTGCCTCTCAAACATTTGTTTAACCTTTTTTCCCCTTGATCTTTGGGTCACTAGGAAAATCTCTTTCACTATAATACTATTCATCTGGGGACATACTGATGGGTGTTTTTCTGGTGTCAAACCCAACTGACTTGTCGAATTTCCAGAAGCTATCTGCTTGGGGTTGTTTGGGGTTTTGTTGGTTTTTATTGGTTTCTTTTGCTTGGTTGTTTGTTTTAAATAATCACAGTTAAAAGAGAGAAAATAGTACTTTCAGATTTTACTATGCATGCTTTGTACTCCTCCTGTACCCTGAGAAAATGTGCAGTGCAGCAGCTAGAGCACAAATTTGCTAAACAACTTTAAGCTGAAGTTTACTCTAGTTTTTATTGTTAAGAAAATTAATCTGAACCAGCCTTTTGTTCTATAATGAGCAGGCAACAAAATAGTCCCCTAAAGCAGGTTTTGCCTAAACATTTGTCAGTGTAGTAGTGAGGATGTGTTGCTATAGAAAACATTAATTTGGTATGGGTTTGAAGGTGGTGGAGAATGATTTATTTGTACTTAGACTGATGAAGCATATAATTTGGTGCATAGTCTGTGCTTGCTTGCAGTATTTTGACACAAGCATTGTCAAGGATGATACCGGGCTTCAGGTAGAATAATGTAGTGTCCTGGTTTGAGGTAAAAGAACCAATTCTCTTCAGTGACTTTTAATTTTCAGCTCAGTCTCTTCTAAGAAGCTGCACTTTCTGAAGCTTTTTTATTGGTGGCAATTTGTGTATTATCAATTACTCCTGTGCAGTTTTGTCTCCATACATTCTGAAGCTCTTCGATACTGAGGTCTTCAATACTGTTGTTCAGCCCAAAGGCAGGCTGCAGATGAGTTGTTGTAGAACATACTGCAGCTCAGATACAGGACCATCTGAAACCCTAGACTAAGCCACACATTTTTTGAGGGTTCTTGGGTTTTGGTTTCATAGGTTTGGGGTTTTTTTTTTAATTTAATAAATACTCTCCCCATTTAAAACACAGATATCACAAGTCTGTAGCATCCTAACAGGTGGGAGTTCTGCTTTGGATTGCATAATAGGAAAATTGTCTTGTTTGCATGATTAATGGTCTCTTGCAGATATAGTCATATGTGACTATAAGTGTGAAAGGCCCCATGACAATATGGAGGGCGCAGGATATTTCCTGGGGGATGTTCCTTACAGCTGAGCCCACATGAGCACAGGAGCTGCTCCATCCTGCCGGGAGGCATCCTCTGTTGGGCTGTGCGCAAGGTGCAGAAAATGGTACCAACCACAAAATGTGTGTGACCCATCAGGCAACAGAGTGGTAAAGGAGTCACCTTACTGCGTTGTGAATACCCAAGACGTGGGGCTTGTTGGGAGGGAGGATATGGCAAAAGGTTGAAATGAATTCTTATAGTCTGAGGCTTTGCTCAGAAAATAGCACAGAGATCTCCTTCTGCCCTATCTTTCAGTCAGGAGCGGTCACCAAGCAGGCGGTTCCAGGGCACATCCTTTCCGTACTGATCTTCTGGACTCCTAATCTATTGATCACTAATGTGTCTCTGAGCACTGCTGAATATTTCACATCTTAAGAAAAATGTAGGTTATGCTAGCGACAGATCTACTCCTTAAATTCGTTGCCCTATATAAGCTGACTGCACAGATTTTGACAGTGGTAGTAGATTTTTGGGGAAGACACTTTGCTCTTTAGGCCCAATGTCCCTCCTGTCTTTGTATATATCTCGTTTATGCAGTGCACTAACTGCTCGTGGTACTTCTCAGACAGTTAAATAACATCGCTCTTGCCTATTAGAGGGTATTGCCAGTCCACACCCCACACAATGCAAGTCTCTCAAAAAGGCTGTAAAATGCCCCGGGGTGGGGGCTTGTTTCCAAAGCTGAATTTAAAGCTGAATTTAAAGCTTGGAGGCATTCAACAGTGTGAGTTTTTTGGCTCATTTCTGTTCAAGATAGTTGCTCCCTGCCAGCGCTGAATGTCAGCTGCAAAAGTAAGGAGTGATTCTGAATCATGCACAATGCACTGTTTTGTTTCATTCCATTAATTCAAGACTTTGTCATTTATGTTTTCACTCACAGGTCCTTAAAGGTTCCTGAAAAAGCACAAAGGGAAGTTTTGTAGCTGATTTGGGAAATGGAATAATGAAAAGTTCTGTCAGTTATATGATATGATGATTTGATCTTTTAATACGTCTGCTGCTACGTTTCTCCAAGTTATTTTTTAAAAGAGCTGAGATTTCTTCAGATTCTACTTGCATGTTATTTTAAAATTCCTTATACTCAAAAGTATGAAATAATTGTAAAATGCAGTGAGATATGGTGAAAGTATTCCATAGTCTGCTTATGTGCTTATATATTAGGTGTAAAAATTTTAAGCCAAACAAAATATATACATGGCAATTTCCTTTTTTAAATACTGATTTCTTTTAAACCCAATTTTTATTCCATGTCTCAGAGTAATATCTGAAAATAGTCATTTTCCATGACTTGTAGCAAGTGAGACCTGGGTTTCTGGGTCATTGTGAGGTATGCAGGCTCCTCTGTTGGAGTTTCTTTTGCTGACTAAGTTCCTTCTGAAAAATCAATGGGACAGTCTACCTTTATCTGTTACTTCTGGAATATGTCACAGAGACACACTGAATTCAATTCATCCTGAACCACAAGGCTCACTACTTCTTTCCCTGAGCAGAAGAGCTCACTCACTCTCTTCATCTTCTCTCAGTTTTGAAGATTTTACAGACAGAAGGTGAGCGTGAAGGCATGGAAGCAAGGCAACAATGAAGAAATGTAACTAAAGATCACAACTGCTAGGGGGAAAAAAAAAACCTAGCAAAACTTAAGGTTTATTACGATCCAAATATACTTCATATAGAAGAAAGGTGCTTGATTAACTTGGGTTAATTAACTTGGGTTAACTTGGGTTTAGCATCTGACCTGAAGTAGGTCAGCAGTGAGATACTGTATGGAAGTGTGATGAGATTGTAGAGAATTATCCCCAAAGCAGGATAATCTCTGAAATAGAAAAAGCATACGGAGAAATGGATTAGGAAATGGTGTAAGTAGAATGTTTTTCAGAATATTAATAATAAAACTTTTTAGATTAATATTTCTGATAAAACAGACAATGTTCTTCTCAAAAGTGAATAGATTTTTTTTTTTTTCCAGATGAGTATTTAGTGCTTTGTGGCAATAAATCATTACTTAGTTGAGAAAATCCTGTCAGAAAAAGAAGGATTTTGTGATAGAAGGAAAGCTTTTACAAGGGATTCATTCACCTTTTCAAATTCAGCTTGGAGACTTATGCAACTGCTCTCAGGGATGCTGTTGTCTGGTGTCATTTTAGTAAAAGTTTGAGTTGTGGTAACAGAGATGAGTACAGGACTATGCATATGCTGCTTATTATGCATAACTTTTTCATACTAGTTTAATAAATAGTATCTAACTATATATATATTAATGAAAAGTACAGCCAACAAAATGCCACATCTTAACAATAGCTGAAGTAAATAAGCCTTGTTTGTGTGTTGCAAAGATTTAGGCTCTTCTGGCTTTGCAGTCTTTGGGCTTTTTTTTTTTTTTTCAATAAAAATTGTTTTACAAAAATGATTGTCCAGGAAACAATATGCAAAGCATGACGATTTACAATTTGAAAATCTGAGGATCTTGGAAAATGACTTATTTTGACTTTTCGATAGATATTTTTGCTTAGGTGTGTGGCTGTACTTTTACAAAGAAAATTCAATGTGAAAGATCAAAGTACTGATTTTCATTACTCTTGTTTTCCTGACTGCACCCAAATAATGATTCATGTATGTATTTTAACAGCTTTATCAGAAAGGTTCAGTTAACTGCATCTGTTTTTTACTATATGGCTGATCAAGATAAATCATCTTTTTCTTATGTATATAGTCTTGCTTTTTTGAGGAGTGGGAAAAATCTACTTAAAATTCTATAGGTTTCTAAGAGTGGTCATATTAAACCTATCCAAAAATGTGAACCACGACCAGAACTATTCACCAGCTTTCAGAGGAATAAATATTATTCCTCCATGTTCTAAAATAGACTCTTGGTGGTCTCTGTTTCTACAGTGTGTAGCTGTCTTGGGTTTTGTTGATTTTGGCTACACAATATGACAACCGTATTTGTTTTCCATGAAGTAATAATTATTTTCTCTTAATGTTACTGAAATTGATGAAAAATATTTTTACTCAGGAAGGTGTACTTTTCCTAAGTAACAGTATCTCTATTCCTTTGGAAATATAGTATCTTAAATTTGTACAGTAGAAATAGCAAGCTGCTCCAGTATAGGTGATTCCAGTGTTTTGATAGTCTCTAAAAGAGAGCAACAGAGTATACTTTGTGGAATTATTGTTTTAATTTCAGGAATGTCAATTACTGAAATTAATTTTCAAATAAACCCCCAAAAATATATAGACAGAGGAAAACTGTCCGACTTACTAAAAGAAAAACAGTTTGTAGCTCATCCTAGTAATAGGAAACTAGGCAACGAGCTAGTACGAAGGTTTAAGAAGGAATTCAAGTTCAGATTTTCATTAAGGGACTTCTGTTTGGCCTGTAATTCAAGTAATTGTTCACGTAAGAGCCCTGGAAATCCAGTGCAAACAAATTTGAAAGGGAAAGATAAAGCAGCTCAACTTCAACCTCAGACAGAATGTGTCTTCTTAATCCCTCTGCACTCCTGCTGAGGAGGGTGATAAACAGCCTGCCTGAGGTCTCTAGCCAGCCGTCTTCCTTTCTGTCTTCGGTTTTGCAGCATGTTAAGTTTCCAGTTCTTTCTGGTGAGCTGTGAGACCGTAGGTAATTGGTTCACTTAAGTGGAGTTCTTATTAATTGTATTGACAGCAAAATGAAATATCTTAATTTTGCACAATCGATCAGAGGATTCTTTGGGAGACGGCAGGGCTGTGAGAGCTTTCTCCTGGGCCTGCACTTCATGCTCAAGGTCTGTAAAGTAGCTAATACGTAGCCTGGCTACCATTTGTGTTCTAATTTCTCATTTGATAGACGTTTTGTGTACTGACCAGCACTGGTAGCTAATTTCTCTGGAGAGACCAGCGCAGCTCCTGTGTTGGAAACGCTGCGAGGGGAGCTCCAGAAAACATCCCCGCCGTGTGAGCAGCAGACTTCCTTTACCGAGGCTTTGAAACATCCCGTTCTTAGCAAAGTTCTTGATTTGTTTGTCATTAATCATGTGCTGTCGTCTGACAGTACATAACAGAACTAGAAAACAGTCCCTCTGAACAGGAATCCACTGTCAATTAATGCACTAATGAATCAAGTTTACAAAAGATGAAGCAGTGTTTTTTTCCCTGTGGAAAAGTATGAAACGCATCACTTCTGTCCACACAGAAGTCATTCTTTTGCATTTCAGATCTGTTTTGGTTTGTTTTCAAAGAATGATTCCTTATTATTCTTGCAGTATTCATGTTGGTACATGCTGATGTTGTACTTACACGTGTTTTAAACTCTGAAGATGTGATAAATCTTACCTCTATTGCTCAGAAAAATGTATGTATTTTAGTCCAAACATGAGAAGGACACAAAGCCAGGACTGTTTTCAAGAGGATGAGTGCTGTGCAAGGCATTACCTGTAGTAGGTATTGCTAATATATGAGGGCCGGGCAGATTTTTATTTATTTTTTTTCAATTTGACATTCCACTGGTACTTGCAAACAGAGTCCAAACTGTGCTTGGATATTTCTGTTTGCAATTCAGTGTACTCTGCCACAAGTAAATGAAAAGAAAAGCCTGAGACACTTCCATTAAAGAAATAGTCTCTTGGTAATTTGGTATTCTGACTCAAGGTTCCAGTAACCTGTATTTCAGATTTCATTGCAATGTGCTCTGTGGGATTGTTTCACGATATTTTTGTTTCCTGCTCAAAAGAGAAAAAAAAAGTATTGTTTTTGTGAGCCTTAAAGATGTCTTTGCAATAAAAGTTCGCAAATTCTAGCTCTTCACTGGAATGTAGACATGGAAACGTATCTTTTTGGAAGAAATCCTATTGGATTGGCTTGAGATGCACTGTGAAAAGGATACAAACACTGAATCTGTGACAGTTGTCAGCACTGTACATAGCCCTGAGGCCTGGGGTGTCCAGTAGTGCACGATTTTTTTCCATCTTCATGAAGGAGCAAGGCTTTGAAGTGCCATGTCCATGGATTAATCTTGGACGTTCAGTTTATTGTTAGTTTAAAATTTGAAAGCTGTTGTAAATTTACTCCGATGTTTTGAACTTCAGTGATTTGTATCTTCGAGGCGGATTTTTTCTTTTTGGCTTGGGCTGTTGGGTTTTTTTCATTCGTGCACTTAGCATTTGAGTACAGTAGCAAACCTTTTGGAGTCAGGCTGGTGGGCTTCGAGATTAATTTTATCCACAGCAAAGTTGCACTAGAGGTGTCCATACAGAAATGCCGGGAGGGCTGCTGCTATTTCATACATCTTTACTTCTCGATCTGCCTTAGCCTGCAAGTTTCCCTGTGTGTTTTTTACTGTGATGTCATCTGCCTGGGTGATATGCTTCTTTTAAATTCAGAATGGGTCTCCAATGGGTGGCTTTTCAATGGAAGAGAAACAAAAGTGCTATATCTTCAGCCAGATAAGTAAATAAAATATGTCTTGGGGCAGTGCTTGAAGTACCAGTGGGAAGCTGTATGAGAGGAAACCATGTGCATTTCTTAGGCAAATCATTTTGATATTTTCAGCATCCTGGAAACTTAGGCTGGCATCAAGGAACGCTGCAGGGGATACGCTAATGGTGTTGGCTGACTGTGGGGACTGTGGCCAGCAGTGAAACCCAGGGTGTGGTATTCTGTCAACTTGTTCTAATTGCAATTTTGCTTTTATTTCACTCGTTTTTAATAATAGAGGTATCTGTTATACTTGGCTTCGAGTATTTTACTATTTTGATGCAAAATAGCTTTCATTGACGTATAATTATATTAGAGATAAAAATGACACCTATAAAATGGATGCAGCCTCTTAAATTGCCTTATGATGTTATTGCGAAAGTGCTGTCCTATAGGCTTTACTTTGATAATCTTAGTAAACGGGCTTTTTTCAGATTGCTGTTTTGTGTTGTGTGTTTTAGGACATTTGGAATTTGCTTTCAATATATGTAAATGTTCAGGTAAAATTTGACTATATATAGTATATCTTTGTGTCGTATTTTTTAAATATTGTACTTTGTACCTGCTTTAAAAGTAGCAAAGGCAACAAAAAATATTTTAATATAGAAGTCCGTTTAATTTTCTATACAGATACCACTGAACAACTTGACAACATAGCTTAAATAGTTAATAATGTTGCATTTATAGTTTAAAATATATATAAGTAGCTTTGTAAGCTTGTCTCCTGCTTAAAGCGTTTGACAGTTTATTTCTTATTTCCACCGTATGTAACTTTTTTAATGTTTGAAAGAAGCAGGGGCATAAACCACATTGTTTTGAAACTCCCAGATGAATGGACTATTGGAGACATTGTTCCTTTAAAGCACCGTCTGAGAGACTCTATTAACTGTGTGGCAATAACATGTGGACTCACACGGAGCTCAGCCGCAGAGGAGATAGCTCCAGCCTGAAATATCGTTATTGGCAGGTTTCTGAATAATTTCACAAAGGCACTTCAGGCCAGGAATCTTGTTAGTGGATCCTGGTCTCACTTCAGTCTTTATATCTCCAGCATGTAAAACTCAGTTGTATCCTCCTAAGACTCCCAGTATTATTTTTTTATTCAATTCACTAGCTGTGATTGACAAGGACCTCTTCATGAATATGTTAAGAAAGAACCGCTTCCTGGATATTATGTCCTTTCATATCTGTCATAGCTAGAATATTCATGATGCTGTTTTTAACAGGCCTCCTATTGTAAAAGAAATATCATGGAAACATGTTCTAGTTTTTATAAAGTCCAGGGAAAAATGAATGCCTCAGGGGCCGATAGGTAGGGGGTTTTTTTTAACAATTTAGAAATACAATGTGACAGCTAGCAGAATATATATCAGCGAGCAGAAAACTCTTAAATATAGCAGTCATGGACCTTGAGCAGATAAACTAGTGGGAGTTTATATTTATTTTTGTATTTTCTGATGGTTGTAGATTCGTAATAAATTTATTGTACATTTCTCCATTTAAAAAATACTATCATGAAGTCAGGTTTTCTTCATAATTTTTATTTCTGGATGCTGAGAGTCTTCTTTTCAGTCAAATCCTGCCAAAACTTAGTCATTCAGAGTCATACATCTTTGTTTTACAGGAACCCTGGGCTGCTGAACGCCAACTGCCCTTTGATGGTTCAGTGCTGGCATCTCTGAGTTTATATGAAAAGCTAAAGAGCAGCCACCTCTTCCATTCAGAAACAAGCATATGTAAAAAACCCCTGCTTATTCAGAGCTGATTGAATTACTTGTGAAAGATACTTTTTAAGCAAAAATGTGATTTTGCAGAACAATTTTTCTGGCAATTTTTCTAATATTTATTTGGTTGAAAGACTTCTTCCTATAATAAATAGAATATTTGAACTACTTTCATGTTGACTTGCAAAGTACTTCAATTCTAGTTTTTGATATTAAAAGACATAATAAGACCTATTTTATAGTCAGAATTGCAATTTTCACTTACAATGCCATGTGACTTTGACCTCAGTCAAAGGTAAATGCAGTAGCTTTTCAGATGAGTTAGTTCCTGTGGACAGGTCTTTCTTATTTGTTTTCCTTGAAAAAGCATTAAAACTTCTATGGAAAATAATTACCTTTTTCTAGCCGATTCTAATGATTTCTAGTCCAAGAGGCATTATCTGTAACTGAACAGTTCAGCTGTGTTACTTTGTTAACTTTGTTAATTTTTGTCCTGTGGATTTGCATTATATTACTAAATTGGTAATGTAGACACAGAAATATGCTACACAGTTAAATGCAAATGAACGGGTGACTTTTTCCACCACTGTACCTTAAGCTGGAATTTTTAGGGCCTTGTTAGCTCATTATTTCCTGGGGAAAAGATTAGTCTGAATAATGCATACATACAAGTAACTCTTTCCTAACCACCAGATGCCATTAGTTTATTCAGAAGACATTGCTGTCCTTTTTTTAAGACAGAAAGTGCAATGTTTGTTAAAAGCCCTGAAATTGTGTCATTGGAGAACCACCCCAGTTACTTTCTGGCTAATTATAGGCATCATCAGCCCTTGGCTGGAGCCTGCCATGTGCTGCTGGGCTGTGAACAGATTCTTCTGCGCCGCGGAAGTGATTAAGGACCTGAGCATACCTGGTGAAGTTACATCTGTCACCACGATTTCACACCACAAGCAAGGCAACCTTGGCGTTTTCTTTTATTGACGTGGTAGGAATAAACCTGGGAACAGCACTGTGCCTCACCTAGGTCTCGTATTGACTTGGAGTCAGCAGGAGCTTGCCTCTCCCAAGAGCTGAACCCTCTCGTCCCTGCTGAGTGCCCCGAGCAGCTCCTGGTGCCTGCAGGAGCTGTGGCCACAGCGCACACAGCATGTGGCAAGATCAGGCTTCGTAAGCTGGGGTGAAATTAAAGACGCTGACCTACAGGTGAAAGGCTCTGTATCCTATTAGCAATCTTAGTATCCTACAGTCCCCCAAAGTAAATAATTCCTGATCAAAAAGCGTGAAAACAGCTCTTCTTAGAAGCAAGTACAAACTTATGGTGTGGATCGGTGTGCCTGTCTGACTTGGGTAGTGAGTATTCTCTGCCAGAATAAAAATAAGTTTTTTACGAGGAAGAATGAGATGTAGGCATCTCACCCTTTTAGTTTGTCTTCAGATGTTCAGTTGTTTTATCAAAGCTTTCGTTTTCATAGGAAAGCTGTAAGGCAGATGAGAGATGTTCCAACTCATTTTGAATATGCGTTGATCCCTGGACAGCGGGAATTACTGCAAGAGGTAGAAGGCACTAAATTTTGCTTTTGCCTCAAAAGAGGTTTCAGCTAGGATTCTTCTTACAGCTTTATCAACTTGTGACAAATACATCGCAGTTTGAGGAAGCTTCAGCTTGCTTTGACTCAAGTGATCCAAGCACATGATGAAAATAATAGATGTTCTTTTTTATTATGCTTCATCTGTGCATAGGTTTTCTGCTCTTATGTTCAGCAGAATCTGTACTGATATAAGTACAGATATATGTATATCTGCACTGATATATGAGATTTATCCAGGGCCTGCAGTGCAGTGTGCATGTTTTAAGGATGCTTATATTAGAGATATTAGTATTTTATTTCTGATAGTTAATGGACTCTTAAAGACTTTATGAATATTTTACTCCTTTACGTCACTGTTTTTGCATCATAAGTCACTGAGGATTCACTGAGATCTCAGCACAGGTTCAGGATTCTTCCACAGGTGTTACTGAACTTAATATTAAGTTACCTTTTCTTTGCTCCTTTGTAACCTCTGTCTTTAGCTCTCATGGCTAATGTGAAATGGCAAATCAGAGTCTGGATGAGTTAAATCTGGATGCTGACTGTCTAAAACATGATTAAGTAGGGGGAAAAAAGGAGAGCAATCAGAGCGGTGTTTTAATGCCAAAAGAAACGAATAAAGAATGTTGCTGGCTTCTGTCTTAATCCATGAAAATCTCACAGCCGGAATATACATGGAATAATCCTATATGAAAGAAACACAAGAAGAGAGAGAAGCCACATTGTCTTATAACGATCCATAGGTGTTAAACTATGCTCATCAACACAAAAAAAATTAAACCACCACAAAAACAAACAAACAAAGCCCCTAATCAAAACAGGTCAGCATACGTGTTATCTGCATTACTGGATTTCTTCTTAGGTATGCTGCAACTGCATTTCTGGTTCTTGATTGACACAGCGAAATTTGGGTAAATGAAAAGAATTGTGAACTTGCGTACTAATGCTTCTGGTCACATTTGAATTATGTGTTTTCTCCTGCTTTGAATAATTAATACAATCTAATATTAAATGAGTTATATAGTAATGAAAGAAACTAGAATCATGAGGAAATATATGTGTTTGCAAAGAGATTCTTAATTTCTATGAAAGTTCCATGATTTGGGCATTGAATGGTCATAGAGATGTAGGGATAAAACACTTTGACCAGTGTCACGATAGTTATAAAAGATAATTCATATCCCAGCTAACACAGTCAAATTCCCATTTGTTTCTGTTGTCAGAACAATGTTTACATGGAATGGAAATACTCTAGGATTTGTATTTATATTTTCTTAGACCTATGATTTTCTGAAGCTGTTGACACCTTGATGCAGTAGATATATAAAGACATTTGAGCTAATTAGAAGCCTGTTTGACAAGTAAGTCTGCTTGAAAGTAAGCACAGCCTGGATAGTTGAGAAGTGCTGATGTGAGAGATGAAGGAGTGAAGCTGGTAGCTGAAACAGGAGATTACTGAGTGATCTCATTGGGGCGGCGAAATGGTGAGAACAGAAAAATTGGGAGTTTGGAAGAAAGGAAATGGCATTGAGAGCTTTTGGGCAGGGGAAGATGAAAGGGAAAACACGTTCAAGTCATCTTGAAAAATAAAGCTTGACTGGCTTCTTGGGGTTGGGGCTGTTTTACCATATAGTAGGTCATACTGCATCGTGGAGTCCCAGTGAGGTTGTGTCGTGCTGCTGCTCCCATGGTGACTCCTAAATGCAGTGTGGGTGCTAGTGGAGAGATGCATTTACAGCTGATGCTCCTTTCGAGCTGAGAGCTTAAGGAGTGACCCGAAGCGATGAGAGTGTTCATGTGGGTTGTAAACCAGATGGTTCTGACTGACAGTGCCTTGCATGCAGGTCAACTTGGCCTCAGCTCCAGTAATACCTTGGTGTCCATCCTGAGTCTAATTCCAGGGAGTGTTCTAGTTCTGAAAGGAGATGGAAACGTTTATTTTATTTTTACATACTGCAGCATTTTCTTAAAAATAATTATGCCAGACGAGTAGGGCAGAATGTGAGCAATCAATTAAAGTTGAATGTAGCATACGATATCTTCCCTGTTGTCTCTGAACAGAAAACAGGCAAACATCTCACCAAATCATTTTTATATCAAATGATGCAGCTTATCAACACTAACAGCCATTCCACAAAATATTCACATGAAGTCTGTGTTTTGCTAGCTACCATTTTAGGAGATGTTCAAGACAGAACATTGAGTATCTTTTGTACAGCACCTCCAATTCTGAATAATTAGAATAGAAAGACTTTCAAGTTGGCTTCAAGTTCTAGGTTGTTATATAAATAAGTTCACAGGATCTCAAATGCTTTACATAAATCTGACAGCAACTATAAAAGGCTTTTGAACATTTTTGTTGCCAAAGTCCCAGGGATTGCTGGAATCTTAAATAGCCTGTTTTAAGCTTCAATTCAGAAGCTTTTTGTCATGTTTAATAATGTGGTGAATAATTCCTTTTCTGTTCGTAGTTTCCAAATTTACAATCCACAAGGACCTTAGAGGTATGGAATAGATGCTCTCCAGAGTTACAAGTGTTAGGGGCCTTTCCTACCCCAAACTCAAAATTTACTTTTCACATTCCCTATGTATTAGTCTGTATCTAGCTTCCTCTAAAAAACTGTCATTAGAAGATGCTAAAATGAAAAGGTTGTCAGTTGTCTGAGGCCACTATATTTGAAATATCAAAGTTTGAGACTAACCATGGTGATAAATACATCGTAAAATGAGATGTGCAACACACAGCTTTATTGGGGAGAAGTCTGCAAACAGCAAGACGGTGGGATCTGTGGCTCAGACTCAGTCCAGGGAGTTGAGCTCTGCTGAGATGCACCAATGCTTTTTGGGGTGACTTGTAATCCAGTGCAACATGATAATTAAAAGCCAAGTATGTCCTGCAAACACAAAGCACAGACGTTCACAGAGGCTCAGAAACGCCAGTGCCTGTCATCTGTAGGTGACACGGCATGTTTTTCCTGCTCCCCTGTCAGGCTGGTCGTTCTTAGAGCTGCGGGTTCAGAATTTCATTTCAGTTTAGCAGAAATGCTCGGAGTTTTGACTGGTTTAGGTGTATTTTGTAATGGCATTCTAAAATGAGTAACACTGTCCCAGCCAGGTCAAATTTTAACATTAGCCTCATGCTAAACATTGTAGTTCCTTCAATTTTTGTGCATGCTCTTAAGTTGCAGTGTTGTCTTTATTGCATTCCTGAACCAGATTGTTAGCTTTCATAGATAAGCAGATAGGTTCGCTTTGTCATTTTCCTCTTGAAATTTGATTTGCAAAGTTAGAATTATTTGAATATGCTTAACTTTATACCTTATGAATAAATCTTGGGAATATTAGGATTTAAGAGAATGTTTATGAATGTACATCTGTATTTGAGCTAAACAAGTTTTCCTTAAAGATCCACTTCTTCCTCTTCATCATGGCCATGAAGTAGCATTAATTCTTAGTGCACTGTGAAAGAATAATTTGGTAGCGAAATTGTTTCAGAAAGTATCTTACTGTATAAATATATGGAATAGTAAATGTTCTTAAAGGCATATCTTTCTAAGGCTGTGCACACCAAAGGGCTGTTTATTTATGATAGCTGAAGTCTACACTAAAGCTTTCTACAAACCTTAGAAATAATAATTCTAGCAGATACAAGTATTCTGAATAGTGTTTTCAATCCAAACTCATGGAATTTGTCACAGACATTTATTTTGTAATCAAAACTTGAAA
Organism: Apaloderma vittatum; assembly: GCF_000703405.1. Taxonomy (NCBI): domain Eukaryota; kingdom Metazoa; phylum Chordata; class Aves; order Trogoniformes; family Trogonidae; genus Apaloderma; species Apaloderma vittatum. Next base: position 118,328 of record NW_009732211.1, on the reverse strand, counting down.
GAATTTTTAGAATAATTAAATATATTTTAAATTGCTCTGAAATTAAACTTGTTTTATTAGAGAAGATGGTATAATTGGAATTTTAATTGCAGGATTGAATAAAAAAGTTTTATCTGCCTATTTTGATACCTATTACTGATTATGCCTCAGTGATATTAATGCCCCGCATTGTTGAGCTTTCATCAAAACACACAATAGAATTGTTCTTTTCACGAATAGCTCTACTGTTCTGGAGTCAAACATCTCTCTCTGTCATTTGTCATTGTATTCACCACTCTCCAGTGTCGCTCTTTAATAAGGTTTTTCATTTGCTGTTGTACACTTTCTGGAAATACTTTTTCCGTTTCAGAGAAAAGTTTTGGTTTATTGTCGTTTTTCTAATATCCTCGTTTGATTTTACAGGCTCAGTGAGGTTGTCTTTCTTTTCTCCCTATTTTATTATATAGCCTTCATATTACATGATTCCTATTATTTTATGGCACACTCTCCTACTTCACTTTGCAGTTATTTCCAACAGATTTAACATTTAGCTGTCCACATCCACTTTATGGTTATGTATAATGTATGGATGGCAGTACTGATCCATTAATTTTTAATGAATTGGCTCTTTATCTAGTGCTATCTAATAATGATAATCATCAGAGTGCATTGTCATACTGCAGTGCCCAAGAAACTTTTTAATATTCCTTATTGCATATGCATATTCCCAGATTCTCTCTTACTCTTGCTTGTTATACCATAGCTCAATCACATTTCCATTATTTAGTTGAAAATCTGCATGTTTCACTCCTAACACCTTGTGGCTCAGATTGAGCAGTAAATTGACAGTGAAATGGGAAGAAACTTTAAAAGTTCCAGTGAGCACTGGCTACTCATTATTGTTTTTTTCCAGAATGGAGAACTACTAACACAAACTGAAAATTAAAACAAATCAGTGGATCTGTGCTGATTCAGTAAAGTCTTGGCTGAACTTCTCATGTCCACCAGGTAACTGTGAAGTCCGGCACTGCGGTGAGGCTGGTCAGTGGAGCAGGAGAAGTTACATTTTGCTGAATTAATTGTAGTTCTTCAGATGTGCTGGAAGAGAAACCCTGAGTTCAGAGTAAATAAGTATTTATTTGCAAAACTACTGTGTCTGGAAGCTCACTACATCTGGCAGCAATGAATGAGCTAATTTTTTTTTTTCTTAGAAAAGTGATATTTTTGAGTTGTTAAAGTACATAACCCCTTCTTTGTGCCATAAAGAATGCTGTTTCCCACTCACTCTGTACCTACTGTGCCTGTGCACATGTAGATTTAGCACTTTCAAAAGGTGAGAATGAGGTGTTTCCGAGGGAGAACTCTCAATGCATTCGCAGAATCAGCCAGCACAACTGCCAACTCTTTACAAGCACACTTTTATTTTCTTTCTTGAGCCATTTTTAATGAACCTTTCTTAGCCATGAAACTGCCAAAATGGCTAGTGATTGCAACTGGGCTCTAGACAGTGGTCCATGAGAATGTGGGGGCAAACAGACAGTTAATTTAACAGATATCATTCATCTGCTGCTGGGTGGTCACAGCCTTCAGTAACTCTGGATTTGAACCAAAGATGGGAATGGAAGCATTTGTTTTATGAACATTTGATTTCTGCCAATGCACAGGTGCATACAGTAAATATAAATTCTCTGTTCAGGTTTCCTGTTGAGAATAGGAAATTAAAATTTTTGTATTATAATGTAAGAGACTGTAGTTCAAGTCCCTGAAGCCAGTCTAACATCTTCTCTGGCCACTCTGTTTTTGGTGAGGATAGTAAATACCTTCAAATCTAAGCCCTTAGTGCCGAAAATTAAATGTGAACCAACATGCTGCATCAGCTCTTAGACTGTTCTTATGCTTCTAACTCTCACAGATGATGTAATTTCTCACCCCTTCTCCATGAGTAATCCAGAGGCATCTCCTCTTGCCCTCCCACGCTGCCCTGCCTCTCTCGCCTCCTCTTTGCATGTTGCTGGGCACTCTGTGCTTCTGGCCAGCAAAAGTAACCATGACTGGCCTTGGGGCATACCCACGAGGGTCATCTCCCCCCTCTCTGTTGCTGCATTTTGTGCTCTCTCAGCCCCCAGTGGAGGGGCAGGGCTGTGATCTGTGGGGCTGTGATTTGAAGCCCTCCCCTGGCCTGTCATGAACTTGTTCAAGAAATAGTTTGAATTTATTACTGTGAATTCCAGATGTAATCATGTTCTGATAGTCCTGTGATTTGATGATTGCTCTTCAGATAGAGACAATTATCTTGGGAACAGAGATATTAAAACTGTTGGATTCTGAATGTTTCTGAAAGGTATTTGAGCTTGTTTCATTCATAAGAACTAAAGTGCCCTCTGTGTGTCACTGTATATATAAAGTCCATTCCTGTCAAGTAAGTGGCTCTCAAAACTCAGGAGATAGTATTACTTTAATTGCTGTCTGGAATGGATGCTCATTGTCATTATTATTAATGTTGACTGGAATCGTAGCGCTATTTGAATCATCAGAGAGCAGATTTTGTTACTTAAACAAAAGCATTTCCGCTCTAATTTGCTAAAATGCTTTTTTTTGTGCTAAGGTTTGTAAAGAAGAAAATCACTGGTAGATTTGCTGTGATAAAAATAACCATACCAGATCCAGCTGAAGCTGGAAAGAGAGGTAGCTGTGTTCAACACACATGGTATGTGGGGAAGCCCTTTTGGTAGTTGCTCAGGCTGGAAGAGTTTGAATTATGTTTGGTTTGCCCTTGTGTTCAGAGGGGTTTGTGCTTTTTCAAGACAATGTAAGATAATAAGAACTGTTGCTCACTTTTTTTTGTATCTGCTGTTAAAACAGATATCACAGAATATCATTCAGCTTCAAAGAACAGCTTTGTAACTGAATCTTGACTGCAGGAATGAGACAAGAGCAGCTGAAATAGAAGAAACACAACAGTAGTTCATGATTTCCTGGCCTAAGAGAAACACAGTCTCTCTGGATTCATCTGTATTGTAGTCACTTCCTGTAGCTTGCCTAAGACCTATATTAACTTAAACTTTTTTTTTATGGCTCGGAGAAGAATGTTACAAGTCCTAGGAGCAGAGGTGGGCACCCCACGCCGGGCATCGGGGCACCGCAGCCACCCCAGGAGAGCACCCCGGGCAGGGCGGAACCAGCTGCAGTTGCTGCTGGCAACTCGCGGCATCTCCCTGTACAGTTGTGCTGTCACAGCTCCTTAGCATGTGGCTTGTGTGGTTTTTATCTGGCATCTGCTGCTTCTCATCCCAGTGTCTCTTCCTGCATATAAATCAGTTGTGGGGGCAGGCAGGGGGAGTGGGGAGCTCTTGCAGTGGTGGTGAATTACAGCTGCTTCTAAATTCAGAGCCAGTCCCAACAGCTGGAGTTTAAGAACAAATCTAAAATCTTCGATTTTATCTATAGTTTTTCTTATTTTAGAATGAAGAAGAACAACCACAGCTATTGAATATTGGCCGTTTCACAAAGATACAGTTTTCTTTACAGAAAAGCACAGAAAAGAAAACTCCCCAAACCCACCGGAATACAATTTTGCCTCCTAGACAGCTTTGTTATGCTATTGTTATCCTTCCTGTCTTTCCCATTGTGTCTTGTAAGGCATCTGCTGTTTTTATATGACCAAAAAATGAATGCCAGGTCTGTCATAATAGTAAAAAATTTGCTTGGTATACATGCCTGTATTCTTGAATGAATAAAGATCCTTCGAAGACAGTATTCTTCCTTTGAAATTCTGTTTCATTGGCCAGAGAGCTGGCAGTCATAAAGACTATGATAGCGAAGCTCTGATAATACAGCTGCTGATTTCAGTCAGGCTAGGATTTCACTCCAAGAAAGAATAATTTTACTATCATTCTCAAAATGAGATGAACATGTGATATTCTCCTGCTGCTGTGTAATATGTTCATTTTGTACAAATTGAACCTTATCTTTCCTGGCTTTATTTTGAAATAATGTACCTGAAGGTTTTACGTTGCTGTGTGTTACCTTATTGTCTGAACATTTTCCACAGCAAGTCCAAAGCAGCATGTCTTTAGTTTCATGGTGTCTCTGCAACCTTTATTTTCAGGCTAAAATTTAGGGACTAGGGACTTGCTTAGTTTTTGGGTGCTTTGAACAGAGGCTTATAACATTCACGGAGATATGTGACGTTATTTGTGTTTCAGAGCAGTATGTTGGTTAAGTAACTGCTGTCTGTTTGTGTCGAATTTCTGCTTCCTGAGGTTATCCCATTAGCTTACCTGTTATCCTATCAGAAGGAAAAGGACAGTTGTTGTAAGAAGCTATGTGCGTGTTTTATTTCTCTTTAGCAGAGAAAACAGTCTTGAGAAAGACAGGAAGGGAAATCCCTGAGAATACCTCGCAGCCATTTCTGACTGTGCTCTGTCTCCATGGGTAGAAGCCTTGATCCAATTCTCAAGTTCTTTTTAACTCTCTCCTGGAAGGCTCATTTAACTTCCTTCATAAATAAATAAATAGATAGATAATTGTGTCACCAGCCTGACGTTTTTCAAACTGAAGACATATGATTTCACAAGAGCTGTAAAAATCTCGGTTGTCTGTGCTTATTCTTGTACCAGTTACCTTCTGTCTTGTCCTCCCCACTCCCTGATCTCCAGCACCAGTGATGTTTTCCCAGGCAGCATTAGGTTGACTTTTACAAGTTACAGAAAGGAGCAGCCTACTTAATTGTTTTCTTAAACATTCTTTTTAACATGACTCATCATCTTAAGAATGACCATAAAAACAATGGCAGCCTGTAAGAACTCCTTTTAAAGAGGGGAAATAAGTTATTTTTATATGGAGTCAAGTTTTCCAAACCTGGTTAATGGGAGGTTTGTGTGGTTTTTGCACTATTTGTGTATGAAAATGCATCATTTGCCCCCTTACACATGCAGTCAGTGGTGGCTAGCAAATTTTTAACTCAAATACATTATTTTGGATAAGGATGGCAATTCTCCCATTTGCTCTCATGAGGGTGTGAGCTTGGGTTGTGGTGAGGCAGAACCAAGTTATGTCCCTGGCTCTGCAGGCCACCTGACTCTTGGCAGGTCCTTGGGGTGGGAGCTTTTTTCTGGGGTCCAGGGTGACTGTGAATGTCTGCCTGCACGTATCAGTTTATGCTGTTTCAATCTAAATTAGTACAGTTTTCAAATGAGCTGGCAGTGTTATTTGACTAGAACAGCTGTGATTTTTCTTTTTTACTTTTTTCTGTGACATGTACAGACATTTATCCTTACTTTGGAACTTCGCCTTAGTTTGTAAATTCTCGGGAGGCAAGCAAACCCAGAAACTTCCAGAGCGAGGATGTGCTGAACCAGAAAAAACAGAACCTGTAGCTTTGAGAAACTGAATCTCTCTCTTGGTAAAAGCTGAAGCCCTGGGGCATACATCTATATAGCCAAACCCACAATAAATATCAATGCACAAAATGTGTCACCAGAAAAGGAATGGAGAATTCATTCTGGGAGCAAATATCTTCAAATCAATAAAAAAGGGGGAAAAGTGGGATTTAGCAAGAAAACTACTGTGTTTCAACACCTCCACCCCACCCTGAGGGGGCTCATACTACCTCTGTTTTTCAAACTCTTTAAATGCTGTGCATATAAACTTATCCTAATGAAAGAAAATTATATTTAAGCCTGAATATATTGGAAGTCAGTGACGAGCACAGTGATAGACATAATGTTGTCTTCTCTTGCAAGTAGTTATCTTCAGCACTATACTAGGTTTTAATTCAGTGGAGTTACCTGCTGTAAAAATCACAGCACATCTGCCATCATGGTCACCGGTGGTATTATTTATAATTTACTTGCAATTAAGAAGGGGAGACTGAGGGGAGACCTCATCGCTCTCTACGACTCCCTGACAGGAGGTTGTAGCGAGGTGAGGGTTGGTCTGTTCTCCCTAGTGGCGAGTGATAGGGCAAGGGGAAATGGCCTTAAGTTGTGCCAGGGGAGGTTCAGGTTGGATATTATGAAGAATTTCTTTACTGAGAGGGCTGTCAGGCACTGGAACAGGCTGCCCAGGGAGGGGGTTGAGTCGCCATCCCTGGAGGTGGTTCAGAGACGGGTGGATGTTGCATTGGGGGACATGGTTTAGTGGTGTTGCTACAGCTAGGACAAAGGTTGGGCTCGGTGATCTTGAAGGCCTCTTCCAACCAAAACTGTTCTATGATTCTATTTGACAGGGCGTTGAGAAGGTTGCAGCCATGTGTAGCATATCACACAGAAACCTGACGTGCTGAAGAGAAACGGAGAAACTGGAGCAAGCAAATTCAGCGATAGTATTTGCCTGTGGTTTCTTAGTCCCAAATTGTTGGCTTTATTAGTTGGAACAGGAAAGATGCCTTGAAGTAGAGGAGGTTTGCTCAGGAAGAGGGGAAAAGCCTAGGGGAAAATGGGGATTATCTCTATATAGGAAAAAAAAAAAGAGGCATGAATGGGAGAAAGTGGAGACCTTCAAGAATATAGAGTTGAATTATATGGGATCAGGAGGACAAGGGTGTGAGAGCAAAGGTGTGTACAGTGCTTCTTACAGACTTGGTCTAAAATTAAGCGTGTATGTGAAATGCAGATAAAAGAGCTGCAGCTGATAAAGACACAATCAAGATATCTTGCTGTTAGTTGTCCTAGGAGAGGCATTGTAAAAGTCTGTAAGCTGATCTGTCCCCGTGGAGTTTTCTTTCAGATAACAGCGTCAGCTTGGGATTAGGGATCAGAAATGCACTAGAGGGGCTCGCTTGTAAGGCTGGGTTCCCGACACCACCTTAGTCTGGTTTTCTTATGGGTAATGAGCTTTCAAATTTTAAATGCTCTTGTAAATATCTTGGCTTTGTCTGTGGGAGAAGTGGCCACTGTGACAAGTGGACTGGGCATCTTCCCCCTCTCTGTGCCCTCTGACTGTCTTTTAGGAAAAGGAAATGTGCATCTTTAAAACAACAACAACAACAAAGCTCTGAATCTGCATACTATTTTACATATTCGCTTTTAAAAATCAGATATGCCAAAACATTAATCCCGTTATGAAGGACTCCCTCACTGGAATCACTTATCAGGTGGATTTTTACTGACCACCGTCTCTATGACCAGAATCTGTGTCCAACCCAGGCACCTCTCGGGTGTGTCAAGTTCTGCACAGACTGTGTAACACTGGCTTTATGAAGGGAACTAGGATTCTGCCTTATTTAAGCACTTTCCTATCAGTAAAGTACTATCAAAGATCAAATATAACCTGATTCAGGATTTCTTCTGGTCATCGTAACCCAAGATTAAAGCTAATTACTTGATAGTATCAGTCAGTCAATCAAACAAGCCTGGTAAAAATCAATACAGCTTGTAGCATAATAATATCCTTTGTCCAGGCTCTTTATACATCATCTGCCACCTTAATTGGTACTGATGTAGAGCCACACAATGGTTCAAATCTGGGCTGATTTGTTTTAGCAGTGACACTTTACCCAGCTAATGCGGGATTATTAACATCATTTTTCCAGTTACTGACCTTGAAGCAGCTGTTCCTAGTTTGCTTATGAAAATTGTCATTACCCTTTACTTGTTTTTATTCTACTGCTTCTTTCTGGTTTACTCTTGGAGAGAAGAGTCCAGAGCTGAGTCTTAAATGACTGCCGAGCTTATTTTTCTAGCTGAATCTGAATTATTTTGCAGCATTGAATTTCTTATGGTAACTAAGCGAAATTTAATTTCTGGACTATATGACCTCCAAAATGATGATATTACACATCATAAGGCTTAGGGATCAGCAGTAAGTGCCTGGAAGGAGACTACCACTTAACTTATTCACATCTTTGTCCTTGTAATGCATATTAATACAGAATCTAACAGTAGTTGTGCGGCCATTCAAAAGCATGGAGGAGAAATTGTTTTAAAAAATTCTCATAAAGCCCTTTGGATTAACCAGTTTGCTGTCACCCAATGTGCCAGGTGACTGCTCAGACTGTAGCAATAGCATCCCCCAAACTTTTCTGTGCCTGAGAAATTTATCAACTCTGTCACATTTAAGAAGTTTCTCTTCCTGCAATATGAACATTACTCCAGGGATTTAGAAACTTAGCAAAAGCTTTGCAAATAAATGGGATAAATTCCCTAGGCCAAATCCAAGTCTTGCTGAAGTCAAAGGAAATGTGACAATGATTTTCTGAGACCAAAATGGGGTTTAGCATATAGCTGTACATATGCTGGAACCTGATGGCTTCTGGAAGAGTGTAAATGGGATTACCAAGAAAAATTGTCATAGATCTAGTTTATATTGCTGCATGAAGATTATGTGATATCTGTATGATATCTGGTGACTGGAATTGAAACGTGCACTGTAGAAAATGACCTGAAATAAGATACTTCATGCTCAGTGAAGACTCTTTTCTAGTTGTCACTTAATACAGGACACCCTATTAACAGACAAAAAGTTGTTAATTAACAATTTATTAGCTGAGCACATTTGGTTCAGTTCTGCTAAATGATCCTTCAGACAGAGCCTTCTGTTATAACTGATACCTTTTGGTAGTGTTTTAGGTTTTGGTGCCTTCATTTTCTACATAAATTAGTGTATGTCATATTAAAATGAAAATGTCTGAGGGTTGAAATACTCTGGTAGCTGCAAATATAGATGGAATTTATAGAAGACATCTGAAACGTTATTTAAATATTGATATTCATGAAGGAGTTTTCCCTTTATATTTCTTTAAATATATGTGGCTGCCAGTGAAACGGTAATAATGACCATACTGGAACCACATGACACTCAGATCAGTTCCGAAACGAAGGGAACGCAGAGTGCAATGGACTGCCTTGTCAGCAGTTCTTCCAGCACATCGTTCCATGCCCTCAGGCAGAAGAGCTCTCAACATACTCCCATAAAGCCATGTTAGTTCTCCTTTAAAACTCTCCTTAAATATCTCTTTTTCTATGGTATATGCACCGGAAATGTAGTAGTTTAAGGTTATCGGGAGAGGTCAGTAATAACTAGAGACTACTGCAGAGATGCTGGACAGCAATCTTTTAGTCTGTGTTTCCATCTGTTTAGGGTTTCTTGTCTTCTGCTGGATTATAAGATTTTCAAGCAAGATAGCTTTATATTCTGCTTGAACTGCACTTAGCCTGGGGGTGTCATCTATAACTTGCCTCCCAGGTACAATGTTAATGTAAATGATGATGGTGATGATAATCTTGAGTCTGTCGCTTCAGTGTCTCACCTAAGTCAGTCTTTGAAAATGATGAAATACGGAACCCACTAACCTCCCTGTGAGGATTATTAGCAGTGAATCCTGCAGGAATGTGGTGAGGTCTTCAGTGCTCCCCTCTGTGAATGCTGTCAGGTTACATTAGGACCGCCCGTTCCCACCTTAGCCTCAGAGAGTCACTGTGAGCGTGTTTTTCCTCTTTGAAATGAAAGGATTAAAAATTATAATAGTGGCAGGGTGACCATCCTCTGTCCTTTGGACTTACTGGTGGAAGAAACCAAGGGATTTTTTTTCTTTAGGCATGCACAGCAGAGTCCCAAGATTTAATCATGAGATGTAACAGGGAAAAAGGCTATTAGATCCAAACCTGTGGGAGTGCAGGTATCTTACTTCATCAGGGTCTATTAATTAGTTGCAATTTACAGGCTTTAAAAGAAAAGTAAATATAACTGGTATTAGTTCAGCATTTAGCTGTCTCAAGTAAAGAAGAACAACCTCAAAATAACCTTCTTTTAAGTCTCCCCAGGCTTGTCTACCACATTTCATTCTCATATTTACACAGGATAGGAAAAAAAAAAGAGGCCTGAAACAGAATATTGCAGTGATTCAAAACCCTTTCATCTGAGTGTCTCTCAGCATGTTATTCACCATATCCCAACAGAAATGATCACACCCCTCAGATTTAATTGGCAAATCCCATTGTTATGAGGCCTCAACATATACTAAAGTGTCTCTATTTTGCAGTGAGCATGCAACATACTAGTCTCTGTTGAACACAATGAATATTTATATTTCCACTCTTCTCTGGGAGATTCAGAATTATTTTGTGGTAACAGCATCCTACAGGACTCTTTTTCATTTTGTTTCCCATTTCAAGCCTTTAATATTTTAAGTGATTGTGAAAATATGTCTCACCGGTTCCTTCTGTCACTGTCAGGTCTTGGTTTCTAGACTGATGCTTATGGTATCTTTCTGGAGGGAAAAAAAAAAAGCAGCTTGTTTTCTTTGATGTTGTTTAACATGAGAACCTTGAAGATGAGTGATGACAACAACATAAGCCATCTTAAAAAGTAATTATTTCTATTTTGTAGCACAAAAAGAAAAAGTTTAGTTCTGTGCAAAGGATATTGTCTCCTCCTACCAGTGTTCCCATAGTGATTTTCTCAGCTGCTCCCTGTCATAAGGATAATTTAGAATCTTGCTGTCAGTGTGCAGTTTGTGAAGCCACTTTGGTAGAGTAAGTGCTAACAGAAGGCACACATTTTACCTTAAACTAATCCCAAAACTGTTTAACTTTCCTTTGATAATAGAAAAAAAAAGCCACATACACGATAACACACAGAAAATATTCACAATAGTTAATTATATCTTTAAAGAACCTCTGTACCATGATTTGGAATAAAAAATTAAGAATTACTCAGAAGTCATGTTAAATACTGGACAAGTGGTAGAATAATCCCAAAGCTACCTGCTACATACAATTCCAATTTTATTTAAATTCCTATTTTCACATTGATTATCATCGTCCTTTCCGAGGGATACAAGGTTTTACTATTGATTTTACAGGTGGGTTTGTCAAGAGTATCTGTAAAGCTTAAATTGATTTAATGTCAAAGTCCAAATACCACATTACTCCTCTGGAAATCTAATTAATTGTAATATATGCCATTTTAACATATTTGTAGTGAATGCTGTTAACCAATACCTGTAACAAATAGTTTAGCTGCATTTTCCAGGGTAAACGAAATTAAGATGTCTTGATAATGGTAAAGAACACCTTCTTATTTGGCTCAGGATTTGCAGTGAGTATGAGTTTTATTCCTGTGATTATGTATAGATGGAATTACACCTGGATACTGCATATTCACCATAGTTCTTGTGCGACATATCTTGTTAGGCGATTTACAAAATAGTGTTTGTATGTAGTAAACCTTGTATCCAATTAAATAGGATGAAAGCAGCAAGGTAATAATTTGTGAATATGTTTATAAAGTCAATTCTGGAGGAAAATTGTGAAAGCTGAAGAAAAACGTAAATATGGGTGATAGGGGTCAATGCCTCTGCATTACTCTTATGGAATCTTATGATACAGGAAACAACCTTTAGTGAAAGACAGTCAACTCCTTATAGGTTATCACATAAGTATAACATAAACCGTTGGTTTTTTCAGACTTACTAGAGGGAAAAAAATTTACAGATTTTATTCATGTCAGAATCCTTGTTTCAAAGTAAAACCCTAAAATTAATGCTTCAGTCGAAATTTTTAGCCCAATAATTTTCATGATGGCAGTTGTCTATGGACATTTGATGTGTAATAGAGTGGTTGGAAACCAAAATGGAAATTTTTCAGATCCCTGTTCCTGGAACTCTTTTGCATAGCAGACTGTATGTCACCGTACTTTCTAAAGTATCAAAGCTGATCTTTTAGATTATCTATTTTTTGCCACAAAGTTAAATGTGAGTAGATTTTTAATCACACAGGCAGAATGTACCATGCTTAAAAAAATAATAAAACACGTAGAAGATTTAGACATGTTTTTTTCAGGCTGTTGCATCTAAATGGCATGCCTAAATCCCCTGGGCAATAAATGGTGTTGTCTGTCTCCTTCTCATGGGATGCTTTGAAAATGTACACCTCTGGCATAATGATGCAGAGATATAATAGCATGCTGTCATCCTCAATAGTATTTATTTTTCCTTCAGAGTTGATCATACATACTGACAATTTAATGATTTTTCTTGGAAACTCTAGACTGGTGGAAGCTATGGATGTGTTGTTTAGTTACCTCGTTTGGAAGAGGTCTGTGTACATCAGTATTCATTACCCTGAATGCAACAAACACCCGACATGAGCTTTGGTTGGAAAAAGTAGATAGTTTCTTTTTTTGTGACGCACATAAATTACAACGTTTGGAGGGGGCAGCCAAGAGAGAAAAATACTTTGTTGTGATGTAGTTACTCTGAGATGAGTGTCCACACACGCTCAAAGGGTATTCCTGTGTCTCTGTGGTTCTCAGCTGTAGCTGGTGCTGATGCCTAGAGCCCGGTGGGAGCGGAGCGGTGCTGCTGCCACACTTCGGCAGCGGGTCACTCATGACTTCAGCAGGTGCTTTTACTTTTTGGCCAATGGGAACTTTGTGAATCAACTTTTCTCTTTCTAGTAACAAATAATAAAGTAAAAACAGCTGAAGCAGACTTTTTCTGTTTGTGAAGTATAAGGGACTTCCTATGAATATGACCACACGTGCCACATCTTTTTGTTTCTTTGTGGTTTTAATCTCTCCCTTTCTAAATACCATCATCAGACCCATCAAAATGTTTTGATTTTCTTCATAATGTAACAAGGTGGCTTTAAAATAGTGCATATGGAATTTCAAATGAGATTTAGTCTCATTTCCATATCACTGTTTTCTTTACTCTTTTTTTTTTTCTTCAGAAAACAGTCGAGGAGTCATTATATTTTCCAGCAAGCTGTCTTGTACACCCTGAAGGGAATATTATAAGATTAAATGCAGAGTAGCATTCCTCTAGCAAGGTGAATGTTTCTCATTACAGAGATCCCTAGTTGATCTCCTAAATATAATTCCCTGTAATAATGTGAAACTTCTGAATTATTTATTGTTTCATATTAGATCAGGAGTATAATTTCTGAAAATAAATTTATTGTCATGAGCAAATCAACTTATGAAGGTTATCTATAACCATGAAATGAAAGAGAACAGATGCTGTGTTTTGCAAGACTATCTATTGTAGCTACTTTTTGGCTTTTAGGAGGAAACTCTAAATGTGGATTTAAAAATTGATGAACCATGATTCTGTTAATGTGCAGGCTTGGAGTCATAACACTCTGTGTCTTTGCTATTTTATTAATTTGAATAAAAACATCTTTGAGTGAAGATTCATGAGTATCTGTGACCCTCTCCACGCACCCACGTTACGAGGATCGCCTGGGCGCTCTGAGGGGTAAATGACAGTGCGGAGAGTTAACTCTTAGCACGGTACTCCTAAGGCACGAACCACAGATGTCTGCATGATGCCACCAGTACTTTACAAACCACTGAGGTGCCCAGGAACTTTTAATGGACTTCTTAGAACTGACAAGTGTCTTCTACTTCCAGATGGGGGGCGCAGTGGGTCAGTGTGTCCCAAGCTTCTCGCTCCATCAGATGTTTCCTTGCCTTGCCAGGGTCCCTGTGCCTTGTGTCCTTGTACCTTCTGCCAGCGTCCTTGAAGTGCTCTTCCTCGGGTGGTTGTTCCTCACAGCAGTTCCTGCTCGGTGCTGGATCTTTTTCAAGTGCAGCTGAAATAAGAGAGGGGAAATATTGCTGAGTGTCAGGGCATGACAAACACTGAGGTCGCGGGTTCAATTCCCGCTCGGTCCCCTGTGTTGCCAGATCTAGTCAAGAGGTGGTGTCCCTGCCCAAAACAGGGAGGTTGGACTAGATGATCTCTAAGGTCCCTTCCAGCCTAGGCCATTCTATGATTCTGTGTCCATAGAGGACACTGGTCTTGATAAAGATGGAGGTTCTCATTTAGCTTCACCTGGCTATGGCAGTCACAATGCTTAGTGAAATTGGAGCATTGGAGGCAGTGTCTTGATGATAGGCACAAACCTCTCTCTTGTTTTACCTGTCTCTGCTTATTTCCAATATTTTTACCTTCTGCTTTTATGTCAGTGTACGTTTTCAGCCCCCCCATACTGGAGAGGCGAATGAGCAAGCCAAATGTGTGAGTCCCATTTACAGGGGGAGGTGACAGAATAGGGCAGAGGTTTTGGATTTTTTTGGAAGAAATAGAGCCCTCTTTCTGTATGTGTCTCAGCACTAGCAGCTTGCATTGCATTGCATCTTCTCAGGGCATTCCTTGCGAGCGGTTAATAGCTGCTTGTTAACAAGTCACAAGTACAACTGCGTTTCAGCTCATTAGTAAACTAAACAATGGTGTGCAAAGTCCAACTGATTTTTGGGCTGGAGCACAGCGCTGAGAAACCTCATTCCACAGAATGACTCCTTCTACAAAACCTCGACTATTTTGCAGATCAGGCATTTAGCTGATCAGATGCAGGAGAAAATGCTAACCATGTTAGACTGAAGGACTCAGCAGGTAGAGTGTCTGTCTCCTGTCTGGGACAGAGGTTTAAGTCACAGTTGAAGTTTCAATTAACAGGACCTCGTGTTTTCCTGCTGTGACTCTAATGGATAACGGTTCACATTAAAAAGAACTAAACATAATTTAGCACATTTTGGTGCAGATGGCTGTCTATGTTGAAGAGATGGCCACCTGGTGACTGTATTATTTTTCACCCCTGAAGAATGGTTGCTGAGGTCAAGTCTTCAATCATTGGCAAGGATGTGGAGAGGCACTTGTGCTGTGTCTCTGTGTGCCATCTGGCCTCTCTTTCTTGCTTTGATAGCCCCTCTGCCTTGGTATAAACCAAATTTGGTATGATTACAAACATCCCAAACTAATGAATGCTTTCTGGATCTGAGAAGGCAAACATGGTGATTTTTAGCTTTGTTCATTCTGTTTTGTAATTAAAAATATAGAAGTGAAGAAAAAATGTTTTGTTCTGCTCCTGCCTTGAAGTATGCTTCTGGGAATTGATAGGAACTTGAAATCATGCCTGAATCATTGCAGCTGAGCTTTAGCAAGCAACTGCAGAACTCCAACGTGCAGCAGTTTCCTTGCTGACTTTTAAGTTGTAAAAGATACTTTCAGGCCGTTCGTGCAAGAATTTTGTTACAAGATGTTTTAATTATGAACAATTAAGTAGTTAGCTAAGAGTCAAAGAATGTATTTCCTCTATTCTTGTGCATCTAATTTCTCACTTTGGTAATGCTTTGAGTACAAATTCCAACAGAAGAATTTGCATAATGCATGTGGAAGACCTTTCTTTTTAATATTAAAATACAAAATTATAATTTCAGCACCAAGCTGGGAAATGATTCATTATTTGGATAATCAGAGAAACAAAGATGCAGTGGCTCAGATGTATTATGATGCCTTTTGTGAGATTTATTAAATGGAGCTCCTGACTTCTAGAATCCATATCACTGTTCTCTGTCGTAGGGGGATTAAACTCTCTTATAGATTATATTTCATTCAACCATAGTGGATTAGTTGCAGTTTCTACCTTTTAATTAAACAGCTGCTGTAACTAAACACAAATTTGAATTATTTAAGAGTCCACAGTATTTTAGTCAACTCACAGTTCTCAGATTTTTTAATTATAAGAAGCTATACATTTTTTATGATGAAGACTTTAGTCAGATCAGTCGACAACCACTAATAACATATCCTTTCTAGAATACTATTTTCCCAGAGCATGAAAATATTTAAAGTAAATTAAAGAAACAAGACTCTCTAAGAAAATGTCTATGTCACCTAAACTTGCTTTGTGACAAAATGTTTGGGGTGTTTTTGTTGGTTTTAGAAGTATTCTGTTGCCCTGGTGTGTTGTCCAATTTTCAATGTCTGTCTCATTATATCCAAGTGTAAACACTGCAGTAATATTTAAAAGGTGGTAACTGTGCTGGATTAATGAGCATCACGCTCAGATCAAAACACCATTATACTGGGAATTTAATTGTCGGATTGAATATATGTTTAGGAGTTTTGCTTTGTACAAATAACTGCAGTGAATGTACAGACTATTTCTTTATGACATGATTAAAGCAAATCAATCAGTCAAGTATCTGCTGTCAACAAGAATTCATTTGTACAACTGAAATAATTTCTTATGCATGGTTAAGGTTTATGCCTAAACCATTTCTTACTTTTTTCTTTCTTGAAATAAAAATGCCTAAATAACTCAGAGTATACACAAACACTATATATATATCCTAAAGAGATTCTTTAAGCAATTATAGAAGAACTCCTTTGTTTTGTATTCTGTTGTGTAAGCTTATGCTACAGATTGTAAATATGTCTCTAATTTGTTAAGACACTAATTGATGTAAAAGAGGTTCATAGCTAAATTTCTTGGGATAAAAATATAGGGTGTGAAGGGTAATTCACCAGTTAAAAGGTTGACGTAGAAATTCCTGTTTGTCCACCTATATTAGCATTTTATATTTATGATCCTTGCAAATGATGACCAGCACAATGAATGGAAAGGGAATTGCACTGATAGAAGGTTGGTTGTACATGTCTAGGAAGATTCCTACATTAGAGGCAAAAATGTTTGACTTCTAGGTAATAGCAATGCCAAGAACATAAGTGAATGCCTTTGATCAATGTGAGGAAAATATAGTGAACCAAATGAAAATAGTATTGACAAAACGTGATTAGCACCATCAAAGCCAAATGGAAATCACATTCGTTATATCCATTACCATCAACATCTGTGGTGTGTTCATCAGTCAAGACTGAATGGAAGTGCCTTTAAAGGCATTTGTAAGCCATGGCAGATGTTATTAAGCTCAGTAACCTTTTAAGAATGCTTTTTTTGTCACCAAGAAAAATAATAGTTAAACTTGGGTATTCTCTGGTTAAAGTGCCTAACTTCTGCAGAGCAAGAGCAGAATGTGACATTGAGACTGCAAAGAGTCACTGAGGTTTAAGAGAATGTAACCTGCACTCGAGGAAGAAATCCTCAATATGTATGAAACATTATACTTAAAACAAAGGCCAGGATCAATCTTTACTATAAGTGAGAACAAGAATAACCAGAAAAGGAATGGAAGAAACAAGATAGTTCTTTTAACTAAGTAGATAGGAATGTGATAGCTGATTAGTCTTGTTAACACAAATGGCTGCAAAAGTTTAAGATTTTCTAATGGCTAATACATGAATTCTATTAAAAAAATAAAAGAAACAGGTGAAGTGTCAGTTTTGTATATATTGAAATTCTGGAGATTCTACATAACGATGAACTCTTCAGTCTTACAGTAAACCCGAAAAATGTATGTGTGGTCTGTAAAGATTAAAACCTAGAAATCAAGGAGGACTTTGTATTTACTGTATCATCCAAGAGGATTTCTAAGCTGGAGTTCTGTTTTTTTAGGATGTGACGTTAACAATGCTGGACAGAGTGTGGATAGAGAAGACTGCCAGAGTTGGACCTAGGGGAAATCCAGGTGGATGAGGGGCATGCCTGAGTTAGAGGAAAAATGTGAAAGCTTGGTGCTGAAGTGGACAGAAATAGTCCTCAGAAAGTGTCTTTGAAATAAAGACAGACTAACAGACAAGTAGGAGCAACCTACAGATGGTTGGTTGTGAGCTCGTTCAAAGATGAAGCAAATCCTCATGAGAACCAGTTGTGTACATTTGAGAGAGAACAGGAGGAGCTGTGCACAACAGCCCCTGACCTTTGTGATGGGGAGTCTGATCTTGCTTTGACTGGGCGCGGGCAGGTCCCCATAGTAACCAAAAGCCTTATTAATGTCACTGCATGGGAAAATATTTATCCAAGGTCTGCAGCTTGAGCATGCAGAGCCTCTATCAGTTATTGTTTCTGAAAAGGATCTTTGTGTCAAGGCAAAGTGAGAAGACAATGAAAATAGGCGACATTTGCCTCCATTATGGTTTTTATGTACTTTTTATTGTTTAATGAACAGTTCTTGCTCTTTTACTTGTTCTTATTACCTAGTTAATTAAATACATCTATGTTCTAGGAAGATAGGTAGTAATTACTGAAATGTTTGCAATTTTTAATATCGTTTAATTTACAATTCTTAAAAATTCTTTCACCAATCTGGCAGACAGATTTTATTCTTTTTTCTCTATCATTAAAAAGAAAACAAAACAACAGACATTATTGTTATTATAACTGCATTCTTGCAAGCTTATTTTTAATGCAGAAGTCTTTCACAAGAGCTCAAAATAACAACTAAAAACAACTTTTAAAAGCCATTTTTTACTGGCTTATTTTTTTCTGAAATGTTGTCATCTTATACAAACCAAATCAATAATTTGTTGTTTTTTTTAAAAAAAATTGTAATATTTCTCTCAGACTGAGATATTGCTTAATAAGTTTTGTCTCAGAAAGAAAGATTTCACTCAAATTCTCAAGTTTCTGCCAGGTGGGGTATACAATAAAATGATTGTGAAGCCTAATGATTTTACTCTCTAGTACCCCTTATCTTCAGTATTCTGAATTTAGAAGCTCTGGAATAGGGTGCATCATTAAGGTCTTGGAGTACTCAGCCTGCAGTCTGCGTCACCAAGGAATTACTGTCTTACATATAGTATGTCTTGTTTCCTTAACTTCAAAGAATTATGAAGCTGTATTTTTCACAGCGCTTCAAAATGTTTGAGACACACCTCTGTTTCCCCGCCTTCTCACCCAGTTTTACTTTCCTTGATGTGCTGAACTTGAGTGTTCAGTTTAATTATTTCATCAGTCAGGGATTCTCTTATCTTTACCTTTCCTTGCTCATGTAGTAGAAGTTGGAAGAAGTTAGATTAGAGGATGCTTCAGGACAAAAGGAAATATGGAAACTCTTTTGGATTTCTGCCAGAGGGAAAGGCTTTATCCGTCAGTAGAGGGGAGGTGATTGCTCCAGGCGCAGTTATCTGGGTTCTTGAGGGTTGCATGTTTGGTGTGTCTAAAAAGAAGTTAGTAACTTACATGGCCAGATTTGGAAAGCATGTGCAGTTTTTAGACTACAAAGTAATTTCCTTAAGAGAAAACATCTTATTTTATATTCTCAAATTGTCCAACTGTTTTTTCATGCAGAGTAAGAGTTTCCACTTTTCATAGAACTAAAGGGAAGGAGTTGGCTTCCCACGTGAAGCGTGCATCTTCCTTTGTAAATCAGAGGAGTCATTACTGAAGGATAACAATACATAGATTTAAAAAAAATAAAAAATACATTGGTGAGGATAACTACAAGTTCAACCAACCTCTCTCTCTGTCTTTTAGGAAGTGAATTATCCTCTGACCCTCTGACGCAGGGGATGCATGGAAGAGGTGCGGCAACTGTGATCAAGCAAAATTAAACCGATTTCTGTGGTAATCTTCTTGCAAGATTTCCGGCATTTTTTGTTAATGGAACCTAATAGCGAGGATATGCACTTGTTGAAAAGCTCTTTGCAGTATTGACAAACTAGCAGTTCAAGTTCTCAGGAGGTCAGAGGCTGCTATTGCACCCTGACTTTGTCAGGGACATGCTGCACTGAGGTGCTTGTGTCCTTGATGTAGATTCGTCCTGTCCTCATGGATTTTAATTGCCCGAACTCTGAGACTTCCCAAAGCAAAAATACGAATGTTTCTGACATTGTTGTGGAAAACATAATAATCTTGAAATTGTGTTACCTGTGTCTTGGACAATGTTTTGGTCTCGAACTTTTCCAACTGGGTATGAGTGTGTCACGTTTACCTTTATTGGCTGCAGTTTTTGACTAAACTCAGCCAGTTTTGACTGCAGGGTGGTGATTTCACTGGTGTCAGCAAATCTGCACGTGTGAATGGCTGCATGGAGGTGAACCAGCCACATTTCTTGTCTTTCAGCTTGGTAGCTCCATCGGAGAGAGCACTCTTTTAAACAGACATGTGACATTTGTTTATTGTATGGCATTTGTTTATGAAAGGTAGATTCTGAGAATATATGCCTCAGTTACATTGCTGGAATCCAACTTGAGAATCTACTGTCGTGCAATGTAAAGGATGCTTGAGGCAGTCATGACCTTCAGAGTTTGAGGTCTGCATAAAATCTTGATGTGCTTTTCAGCCTTTAAGAAGGTATGGTTTCCTTAGATGTAATATTTTTTTTCCTCAGCACCAAAAAACTTAGTCTAGGTGTTTGTATCTGCACTTTCAGATAAAAATCCCCATGGAGTACGTTCAATAGATTGTATGTAAATTATTGGGTTTTTTAACATGTGTATTTTTCTTTAAAACAGTAAGTGCTGAGGCGTTCCTCAGTGCTGTAAAGACTGCAGTGGCTGATGCTTCAGCTAACTATTCAGTAGTGCCATTAGGGTTAACCTAGTGCATTAGCACAACAAACATATTTTGAAAGGAATGCAAGAAAGAAAAACAAGAAAGATGACTAAATATTGTTGGCACTTGAATAAAACAAAAAACATAGGGTAATAATTTTCTCAGTCCCTGCAGTCATTCTTGAATTTTTAATATTGCTCTGTTTATTGTACCTTTACATTGCAGTTATGTTGTTTACCAAATAATTTCGGGACATTGTAGTTGAAGAATGATGGCTTCCCAGAGTCACATTTTTGAGAAGTTGGTATGTAGTAGAAGCTTCTGGCTGGGTTCTGTTCTTCGTTGATTCAGTTGATTGTAGGCTGTCAAGTTTGAGGGATTTTTAAATAATTTTTTCAGTTGTGAGGTTACAAATGAGTCATTCTGAAATGTTTCCCTTTTGATGTTTTTAATGTCTGTGAAAAGTAAATCTAAAAAGGTCTTTATGTTTTCTTCTCATTCTTTTATTACCAGATCTTAGAAGTGAAAGCCCTTTTACAATTACTTTCAAAGTATCATTAAGGCCCTGTAAATATATTTAATCAAAATTTTTAGAAATTGTGTAACATACAAACTGTACACACATTTCAAAGGCAATGTCATATTATTAAGTTTGGGTTGTAATACCTTATTTTGGCAAAAGGACCCGCAGAAGCTCATTTTTAGGCCTCCTTCTGCCTAAAGGAGCGTAAACGACCTAGTACAGCCATCACAGGTCCATCTGACCTTGGTCCTGAAAGGGGCCAGCACAGCAGGGCAAGTAAATAGTCAAGTGTCCCCACAATACTTGCCAGCCTCCAGCATGGATCTTTCTTTAGCATAGTAGCTGAGCTATTTATGTTGTTGAAGGAGAGAATAAGGCCATACAGCATACCTCTGGAAAGAAGGGAACATTGCATGTACGTGTTCACAGCAGAAGGAGATGCCTAACCAAAGTCACTGACTGTACTTCTAATTTAGCTCCAGTGTCTTGGTGGGAGACATGGTGTTTCCACTGGTCTCTGTATTAGGCACTGTTTTCACTTAGTTGCTGTTGGCACTTTCTCCTACGTTTCAAATGTACAATGTGTGTAGGCTATATTTTATGCTTCTGCTGCAATGTGTTTTGCTATAGCGAAATCCAGGCACTGTGGAGATGGATAGCTAAACTGCCTGATCTCCCTGTAGCATACTGCATCCTGCCACTTGTATACCAGGTCCTATGTTCCTTGCTCAATTTTCACAGTCTTTACAAAAGCAATTTTCCTTTGACCTATATAGGTGTTTGCTTGAGTGAAAAAGGAGTTCACATGCCAACTTCAGCTCACTCATGGCTGAAGTGACAAATAGACTGAGAATGGTATTATATTTGGGACTATCATCTGGGAAAGGTAGATTCTAGTTTTGCTTCCATATTTAATTTGTATGCAGTCACATCTAATTTTTAAAGAAACAAATATATGTTGACTGTAAGGAAAATAAGAGTTACTGCTTTTTTTTTTCTCAATGTATATATAGGACTGTGAAAATGATTCTACTCCGGTGAGTTTTCTGTGGAATCCGTGGATCAAGATAATATGCTGGAATATTTTTGACCAGCTAGGACAAGAACCTCTTGACTGTTCTGGTAATGGTGAGAGGAGATGGCTATTCCAAGATATTGTTGGCTCTTATATTTTCAGATTAGAAATACCTTACCTTAAAAGTAAGGTAGTCTGCTCTTTTGTGTAGCACAGGGAATGGACTGATCAATGTTACCAGTGGCAGCCCCTTCAAACAGAAATTGCTTGATCTGAGTTTATTTTCTAGACTGGAGCATGGTAAAAAACATCTCTTTAAAGAAGACTTTGGGCAATTTATATTTAAACTTTTGTGAAAGAAATTATGCATGCAAGTAGAAATCTATATACTATGCCTATGTAATTGGATCAGTAACGTAAAACTACATTAAAGGAGGAAATTCGTTATCGTGCAATGTAATCAGGTACTGCAGGCTTCTGGTCATTAGTTTTAACATTTAAGAAGGAGAAATCATGGTTCAGGAAGTTGCACAGAAAGAGCAATGTCAAAGAGAGTTTAAAAGTATCTGCAACTAATCCAGCACAAAAATGAAGTATTTCTCAAAAGATACTGTATATAAAGAAATGAGCACTGTAAAGGAGTGGTGAACAACAGCCTGGCCTGTAAGTCCATCGTGAATCCTCATGATAGCAGAGAATCATCCCCAAAAGAACCTTAAAGGTCATTGATAAAAATCTTAAAAATCAATTTTTGGAGCGTCATGGAATAACTGAAAGAAAATCAAAGTGTACTTAATATGCTGAGGTTGCTTAACACTAGATAAGGCTGTTGCACCTGAATATAAAGTATGCTGAAGTCTGACAGAGGAATATTCCTGTAAACCTGCAAATACATACTTAATAATCAAGACATGGTGTTACACATTTACCGTATGAACAAACAGCTGCCACATAATGTCCTCGGTACTGCTGAAGGGAGCCTATGAATTCTTCATCTTTCTGATTAGAGTGAAACCAGACATAGTCATTATAACTGTCTGCAAATGAATGCTTTTAAATGTACCTACTCTTTCTCTGGCTCAAATATTTTCAGCTTGAAGAGGAAGAACTGACCTAGTTTATAGGATGTTATTTATCTCTAAGGGATTTTTCCCTATTAGGTATCTGCCATATAATGACAAATTTTGTCATAGATGCTATGCTTTGATCAGAAGTCCCAAAAGGAGTGTAAAAATTATTATCTTTCAGGGACATATTGGAACTTTTGTTCTTGTGAATAATGTAGGTAGTTAACAGTACAATAATAAGTATGGCCATAGCAAGAACCACTGAAAGGAAAAATCGTCTTTCTCTTAGCATCTCTAGTCATTTTTAAGCCTCAGTTCATCAATGCAAACTTCCTGAATATAGGTATTTCCACTTAGAAAAGGGCCAGTCATTTAAAAATTATTAAGCATAAGCAATATTTTGCTTTCTCTGATTTGAAATATTTTATTTACTTTTCCTAGGGCACTAGGAGCTGCTTTGTATCACTAGTTTGGCCCCAAATCTAAACACTTTTAAAACTAAAAGTATGAGAGACTTAGGAGTTACCTTGTCCTTACACCTAAATTCCAGCTGGAAATGCAAAGAGGAATAGAAAGATTCAGACATTGTCCTCATGATTTTCCAACTTATTTTTTCAGAACATGCTTCCTTTTGTTTTATTTGAGCCAGCTCTCTCAGTGCTTTAGATAACCCACTCTTTTATTTCCAGACATATCAGAAGAAAGAGCTTCAGGTCCAGTCGATACAGTATCTTGCAGCTGCTTCCGGGCACCCCAGTTTGTTTCAGAGAATGGTGCAGTCAGTAGTTTGATGTAATTCCAAATAGGATCCATTCATAATCCATGAGATTTTAGATGATTATGTGGGTTTTTTTGCTTTGTTGTCATTTAGTGTGTTGGCTATCCCTGTGAGCCATAAAGCCAGTCCACACCCTGTGACTGTGGGTTAAATGACTGTCCTCCTGCGTGGTTCGGCATATCATCCTATTTTTGATCTTCTCATCCTGTTAATTAATTAAAGATTTCTGAGGTATATATTTTTGTCCCTTTTATTCATCGAACTTGATGCCTCCCATGCAGTCAAAAAGTGGTGGGAATGGTTTCAGCAGTAAACAGGGGGCCCAGGTATTTTCTTGAAGATCTTGACCTGATGCTACCAAAACGTATCACGATGGTGTGGTATGCAGGCGTGTATTTAATAATACATATGTACAATGAGTATTTACTCCTTAGATTTATTTGAGATATTTAGTTATTTTATTCAATGCAGTCATTTGCCTCCAACCATGTAATATAGTGTGCTTAGGTACTAGTGTAATCTAATCTAGTGTACTTAGGTACTTTGAATGAAGCTATTTGAAAATATCCGGTCAGCCAGCTGGATTTTTGGAAAAAAGTGAAGGTGTAATTTTAACTACTTGAGCAGAGACTAAAACTATTCTAGAAGTAGCAGAGGTTACCGCATCTTTGTAGAAGTGTACAAGGGCTGGATACATTGCCTTCAGGCACAGCAGATGGAAAGCACCTGGCAGAGAAATTTGGGAAGAGTAACTAATACATATTTTGCAGGTATTTTTGTGCTCTTTGTTCCCTTATTTTTTTCCCAGTTTAGTCAGTTCTTTGGGTTAGAGGGCTGCCAGAAGGCAGCACCACTTTTTTTAAAGCGTCTTTTTTTTAAATTTGTTTTTATTTTTCTCTACATCTGAAGTGTCACCTTGCTCTTTCTTGCTTACCTGTCATTTCTTGGCTTTTACCACTGCAAAGAGAAATGCCTTAGTCTTCCAGATGTTACTGACCAAGCCAAATACTTTTGGCCCCCTTAGACATTTTCCTAGCAGCCAAAACCATACTAACCATCAGTGCTCTTTCTTGCCATATTGTGTGCTAATGACGTTGCCCGGCAAGTGAAAGGTCGAGGAAACTAATTCATATTGGTCTGATTTGTGCTGTTTTTTCATCTGTGCACTAGAATCCCAGAATTTCTCACTACCTGCTTCCCTGTGATCATGGAAGCAGAAGTGTTTACAAGAGCGAAGCAGGAGAGGCTATGGCGCAGATGTTGCATTTACACTTTTACCTATCTAGACTCTTCCATGGTTTCTCAGTCTCATGTTTTACCACTGACAGTAAAAATGCTGTTATTGTTGTGCCCATGATTTCACCCAGAGCACATGTGACACCCTTTTAGTTGTGTGCTGTTGTCCTGAAGTGACCCTGAATCCAGTGCAGAGGCTATCAAAGAGCCTGCCCTCTCTCTGCTCCGTGCTGCAAAACCCAGCAGAGGTGTACACCAGAGCTGCCTCTCTGGGCTCCCCAAGCTTAAACAGATTTTGCCAGAACAAATGCTCTGTTTTAAGGTTTTGAAAATGCACTGACTTAAGGAGTTGTACCTAATACTACTTTCTTCTTCACTAAGCATCTGAAGAAATGCTTTTGTAAAGGAGAAATATAGTGATCTTTTTGCAGGACTTTGAAAGATAATTGAGTTGTCTACTATAAACTAATGTCTCTTATTCACTTACGTTGAAAGATCACTAATCTTTCTTTGGCGTGAACTCGTTCTTATGTAAATTGTAGTAAATAATATATTGAATATATATGCCAGCTAATGTAGGACTCTACAGTGTTTGGTTTTGAAGAATTGTACGTACTTCCCAATGCAAAGGCAGCAAGCAGGAAGGAGGAGCAGTTAGTATTTCATACCCATGCATTGCAGGAAATAAAAGTTAACAGCTCTAGTAAAATTCATATGCTAGACAACTGTAGAGCTGAAGAGACAGAGAATCCCAGAGGGTTAACTCCTCCTCACCTAAGCAAAGTAAATTATTTGACTTTTTGAAATGTCTTCTGAAATGTAATAAAATCTGAAGGGGGTAAGGATCTTCATCTCATTAATATAGGGTCCCAGCAAATGTCATTTTCTAAGCTGCTTTGGGAAATGGGATTCTTTTCAGATTTCAGCGAATAGTTCACAGTCACAGTGCATTACTTTAGCAGCACATTTCTCTTCCTTACACATTACATGCAGCACAGTTTAAACAGTAGAGTGAGCTTATTTTGGCTTCATTCCTTGATATGAACAGAGAGAATTTTGATTTGCTATATATTTCACTGCTACTGTAGATTCCCTCTCCATCTTAAATGGTAGTTTATTAAGATTAAGCGCTTTCTTATGTAGATGTATTGAAAGGACCTTTGATTTGGTTCAAATTAAATTTGATTCAATTAAAATGTAAGATAGATTGAAGCACTTCCATGAAGAGAAAATGAAAAGGCTCTGTGAATGGACAAAGCTACAATGGACATGGAATCAGGAGATTGCTATCAGGTAGGCAGGGTTTGAAAATTAGATACCAGAAATATTGCTTTCAATGAAGAGTCTAACCTTGTGGTATCTAGGTGGAGTACACAAAGAAAGAATCATGTGGCTCATGCCCTAAGAAATTATCCAAAGTGGCTAACTGACTGGTTCAGGTCTCATTAGAATTCAGCACCATTGCTTGGGCACAAGGAGAGAAAGAGGAAAAGAAAAGAAACTTGAAAGGAAAGACTAAAGGAGGGACTGAGACAGGATAAAAAGGATTTGTGAAAGTGTTATGAACCCACTCCTTTCTCCTTTGTACTCTCCTCAACCCACATGAAATCCATATACCAGGCCACTACGACGTCCTGTGGACAGGGCAGGATAGGATTGAGTGCAGCTCATCTCCAGTGAAATCGGTGCTGGAGACTTCTGAAAAATTTTCCTTGGTACTGAACCTTTGAGTGGTCTTTCGCCCTCATATGAAGGGGTTTATGAGCTGCCATTAGGGTTTAGAGCCACCGTGAGCTGTGGCTTTGGAGCCTAAACACTAAAGCTATTGCTCGCTAAAACGTTAGGGCCAAACAGCCCAGCCTGTGCCCAGGTGTGTTGTAGCCGGGTGAAAGATGCTGGGCCTCTCCCTGGGACCTGGCCCTGACTTTCAGCCCTGGTGAGGACACTTTCCAAGGTGGGAGTCCTTATCCGCTACTGCAAAGCCAACATTTTTTTCCATACAGTCCGTGTCACATTTAAGCAGCTTTTGGTCATTTCTAACACAGACCAAATTTAAATCAGCAGTCTTGAAATAAGAAGTATTTTATTTTATTGTGAACAGCCAGAGCTGCTTAGCCCTCTGCAAAAAGTTTAGAAAAGCTTTTTTATAATCCCTTTTTTTCTTTTTCTTTGCATATGTATGCTTCATTTCAAACCTGGAAGTACATAAAGACTTTTACATTCAGTGGTATTATAGATATAAGATCTTTTGCCATTAACTTGTTGTTTAAGTCACTATGCTCAACGTAACAGTGACTTTGGTTTAGCAACACAATACTAATAGGTCACCAAAGAAGCAGTTTGTTTTGTCAATTTTGTGTAAAGTGTCTTCTCATTTATAGAATTGAAATTCTTAGAAATGCTTGAATATTTTTTCAAACCATCAAAGTTAAATATTTAAATTCTAAGAACTGCTTTAAAGATTTGATTTTCTTCTTTCTAAGGCAGAGTTACAAATAGCAGGTTTAACGTTAAAATACTGATTCTAGAAACGTGATCTGTAAGAAAGCCAGTTTCAAGATTTTGTCTTGATTTTCTGAATTGCTTTTAGATATTTTGCAGTCTGCTTATTGCGTGATGTTACATATCAGAGGGAATCATCTGATCATGTTGACTTCGATTTGATATTTTTCAAATATATAAAGTTATTTGAACTTGCACTAGATTTTTTTCCATGCTACTTCGTGGCAGTTAATAAGAGTTCATTGCTAATTTGACATCAGTTTAATGCCATAGTTTTAAAAATATATACTGTGAAAGAAGCACAGTGGGATTTCGACTCCATTTGTAAAAGGAAAGAGAACAGTGAAATTCAATTTTGAAAAGGAGTTACTAGTTTCAGATATATGTATATAGGCACATTGTTCTCTGAGTAAGTGCACAGATACATGCCTTTCTTAGGAAAGCTTCTAGTATGTTTTCTGAATGCGTATTAGGAAGAATAAATAGACTGTGGAAAAATGTATTAGGTATTATATAGGTCTATAATATATAATGTGCATTTCTGTTAATTGATGTAGCCAATGTACAGTATAATAGCTGCAAAGGAACTGTTATGGTGCATGCTGTGAAGGCATATTAAAACAATACACAATAGTAATTTAAATTCTAATAAGTCCTTTAACATACAGCAGTATTGGATCCAAGACTCTCTCTATGATTTTCCTGTCTCAAAGGGACATGTTGTATGTTTTTATTTCTGCAATATTAGTAGAAAAGAAATTAGGAGCCCAAATACTGCTTGTGTATGGACTATACCATGTGTATACATATTGCTTTGGTGTCAGGTAATAGGAGTTTATTTCAGGTTAAAGCAGGTTGAATAATCTTTATGCTTTTAATATGAGCACCTAATCACCACTTTCTGATAGTACAGTGCCGTACTTTGAAGAGTCTTTCCTGATTAAAAAGCAGTTGTGTACGGTTCTTTTAAACAACCAAATAGTTTACTCACCCATGTAATTCAATGCATTTCAAAACTGTGAGATGTCCAGAGCTTTTGACCTCAGTAAATGCAATAACACTGGATAAAGAATTTTTCAATTACCAGGGACCAAAAGTTGGTGGCTAGCGTAAAGTCAGATACAGTATCTGTGACGCAAAAGGAAAAATGGGCACTGAGAAAGGTTAATAAACAAAGGTAAATACAAAGGGTGTTATTTCACATGTATAAACCTCTGCACAATTGTGTATCCTAAAGAACATGATGCCCAGAAGCAGAAATGATTGTAAATTAATCAAATATAACCTGAAAGTGAACTAGGGCTAAAAAGGACAGAGTTAATAAAGCAAAGGGCGAGATAAAAGGAAGGATTGCATGGGAAATGTTTGTGGATTGGAAAACAGCAATAGAGATAAGGATGAAGAGTGTTTTAAAAATTGCACTAAGTTCATATCTCTCAAAGAAATACTGTGCTATTTTTGTAGTTCATATATTAAAAAAAAATAATAAAATCTCCCTTTAGGGATTTACACTGTAAAACCA
Organism: Apaloderma vittatum; assembly: GCF_000703405.1. NCBI lineage: Eukaryota > Metazoa > Chordata > Aves > Trogoniformes > Trogonidae > Apaloderma > Apaloderma vittatum. Next base: position 89,583 of record NW_009732211.1, on the reverse strand, counting down.
AAGAACTAATCCTTTTACAGTAGCACCATAAAGGAAACCTCCTAATCCTTGTCAATGACTGTGTTTCCAGTTATTGTAGCAGTTCAGAATTTTTTGACAAACTCCCCTGCAGCCAGACTTGTCTTGAAACAAGGTAGTCTTGGATATCTTGAAACGGGCCTTAGAAAAGCTGCTTTTTCAGTATGAAACACTGTACAGACCCTTTGAAAGTTCATCTAATGAATTTCATTTTATACTGAAGAACCGTTGCTGCTTTGCTGTCACCTCCCATTTGTCTTGATTGTACCACAGCAAGACTGAAGGTTCAAAGGTGTGTATAAGAATTTAGAGCAGTGGCAATTCTCTGAGCTGGGTTTAAGGCAGACCTCCAGGCAAGATTTACAAATGTGTTTTCCTGGAGCTCACTTTCACACTCTTCAAATCATTAATAATTAGATATCTTTCTGTGAAAAGCTTAGCTTGAGAATAATTTGTGCAGCAGACAATCTTTCTTGCATTTGACTGCATTTTGCTGTTACTGAGTGTAAAGAGTTCAATTAGCTGCATCAGCATTTAGACGAAAGATACTTTGTGCTGGAGCCTGAGTCCACCCCCAGGTGACAGTTTCAGAGTCCTACTCTGAAGCTAACGCCTATATCCATACTTGATTTCACAGAAGAAGTAACCCATATCTGCTGGAAATGTGCCCTGGTAGTGGCAAACCTGGACAAGAATCCTGCCTAGCTTGAAAAAGCTAATTTCTGAACTGTGATACTTTCATTCAGAAATGAGGAGTCTTTGTTGGTCTGTAACGATTCCTGTCACCTTCCCTTGTCTGTCCTCCTGTGAATTCTTCTTAGCTTTTTGTAGGACCATGTTGAGGATATTGACAGAAGATGTGTTTTCTGCGAACATCAGGGACTGAACAATCCTTTGTGTTGCCTTTTTGTTTCTGCACTGGGAACAATCCACAAAATGTAGCTTCCTGCTCACATTTTCAAAAAAACCCAACAGAACAGCCCAACCCTCTTTCCAAGTTGTAGCTATTTCCTTTGTCCCTCCTCTTCTGGACAGAGTTTTTCTGTATGCTTTGTGCTGCCCTGCTGATATGCAAGCTGCCAAGCATTACCACCTCTGTCTCTAAAAACCAGCTGATATCGCGTGTGAAGGGGAACAGGCAAGTGCTTTCTACCCAGTGAGCAGCAGAATGGAAAAGGATCACCATGGCAGCAGTGATATTAAGCGCAAAGCCTCTTTTTGATCATTTCCATTACATACCAACTCCCCAACAGTATTCTTTTCCCCTAAAGGTGGCAACTGTATTGCACGCTGGCTGCGAGGCACAGATGCTAGGTTCAGAAATGCTTTACAGAGTCAGCTCTGAACCCAATAAAAATGCGATCTTGTAAGGTCTCTGCTATACAGGCTCTAGGCTGGTGCAGTGAAGGATGTGGACACAGTTTATGGAAGTGGTGCCAGTTTACACAACTACTGGGTTGCCTTCCACCATTCAGGTAACATTTTTTTTCCTCATCCAGTGATTGTCCGTACCTTTTTTTTCAGTGAGACACAGCAGGGAATACGCTCTGGAGTGAGCCACCTTAGGAGCTAGCTGCATGAAATGCACTTAGATTTCTCATAAAGTCCTGGAACTGCAATAGGTTTGAGATAATTACACCACTATTATGCTTGATTGCTTAAATATACTTTAAGAATTCATAAACAAGCATAGACTGCTCATGAAATAATAATGAAATAAACATGGCAGATGCATATTTCCATTTCACATTTAGATGAGGTGCCTCTGAATTCAGTTCATCATTAATTTTGCTGGAATACAGTATATGTAATTTGGCTATTTAGATGCAACATGCTTCACTGTACATTCTGGCCTGCTCTGGATAGATTGCCGGAACGTTGCTTACACTCTACCCCTGTGTCTCATTGCGTATTTCAAGAAGACTTTGCTGCCTGTGCCCGGGTCTGTTCTGCTGCTGTTTCTTAGTTACTCTTGAGTATTTTATTGGCTCAGACTTCAAACTGGAGCAACTGTGCAACCTGAATGATACGTGTTACCAAATCTACAGGAAAGTGATTGATCTCATTTTGTCCATGCTTCCTGTCAAAGCCTATGCCAAAACGCAAATCAATGGGCTGCTTGGCACCATCCCTAGTGTGGCTTTTGGTCATTAATGAACTTCTAATTTTAGCTCAAGCAACAAAAGAGAAACAGGAACTCGACAGTGGCCTGTGGTGTCTACCTCCTCAGCAAGTTCACCATCTGTCTCTACTTCTTGATTTCTTCTATGGTACTGAGTGCAATGAATGGCAGATTGCATAATAACAGTACCATGAGGAAAATGAGCTCAACACTGGTCAAAGAAAACTTGAATTTGGTGTTTCCATATGAGTCTTCTCAATACCTGAACTGAAGCAGATAGAAAATGTACTGTTGTTTCTATTCAAAAAAGAGCAGCGCTATAACTATTCCTTTTTGTTTCAAGGAAGAAATAATTGCGCTTACCTGCTGTTTGATAGCTCTTGGCAAATGTTTTCTTAGAACAGTAACTGGTATTGTTCAAGGAGAAGTTTCTCAGGGAACCAAGTGAATTGTACCTGTTCCACTAACAAGCTTTATGCGTGTACTGGTCAGCAGCACAGAAAATCTTAGTAGTTGAAATTTCCTATAAAAGACATGGCAATGGGATAAGCAGTTATCCATTGCCAGTACGATATTTAAGTAGCTCAGAATGCTTTGCTTCTGTCAGAATCATGAGGCATAGAGCTCACCTAGGGATTCTTTAGAATTACCAGTGCTTGAGAACAAAAATTACAGATAATTTTCCTTTCATCTCTTCTTCCCCATTTATATTACAAGGTCATCATCATCCCCTTAATATCAAGACCCCTCCCTGTAGCAATGTGCTGAGATTACTCTTATTTTCTTGGCAGTAATGCTATGAAATTACCTATATTTTTTTTTGTAATCTACACAGTCATGTGGATGAAATCTTATTTTTCCTAGACAGATTGCTGTCCATCAGTAGACTGCTTTTCTGCCATGTTGCACAAGGTTTATGGAAAACTCGACAAAATTTTTTTAATGTGCCGTAAAGTTAGTATTTGTTTTTAATGTATTTTCATGTCATCTTTATGTATAGAAATAAGCTGTGTTTAACTGTCAAATATCAGGGATGACTTCATGCCATGAAGATTGAGAGATTTTTAAAAAGTTATGGTAGATTTAAAAAAAGGGGGGGGGAAAGAAAACTACTATATTCTTTAGTAAAATTATCTAACCTTATTTTCACATTTTAATAGAACAATTACATTTAGTTTTCTACCCTCTCAGATAAATAAGTTGGTGCCAGTATTCACCTGGCAAATATTCATACAACAATTACAAAATGCTAGAGAAATCGCTCCTCTCGTTAGTCGAAGAACAAGGAGTGCTATTAGAATATGGAAAACATTGTCCTCTGTACAGTGCATTCTGCATCTATTTGCCTTCAAAATTTTATATTTTTTTTTTGCTTTTTAGCTTTCCCAATTTCCAGCCCTGATTTCAGGCAAAGTATGTATAACCTCATGAATAAATGGGTATTCATGTTTAATAATGGTTTTGAGGCTATGTATAGCTCCAGACAGCGTGAAATGCTTGTAATAGGAAAGGTTAATGAAGGCACAGAGAAGTGGAAGTTATTTGCTAATGTCACACGGCTAAATTTATGACAGAGGAAAGAAGCTGAAGTAAGATTGCTTCATTTCTTGTGAAATATCTTAATCACAGGATTATCTCTTTTCTTTTGGGATGTAACCCAGAACATGTTGCGTTAACATTTTTAGGTACTGACTTTTAGGGCATTAAACACCAAACAGTCCATATTTCTGAAGAGGGACAACAGCACTCAGGCAGTTCTTTTGCATCCTCAGCGAGACGCAGCCTAATACCAATACTTATAATTGGAAGCGAACTTATTTAGACATATAGAAAAATACAAAGGTAGTAACTGATTTTCTGCCCATCAGGAATTGTATGTCAGCCTCCATTCTCCAAAACTTTGCAAAGAGGCTACTTAATCACATCTGAATGTGGGCAACAGTGCTGAGCTCTGCTGGGTGAGTCTCAGTTGCACATCATTACTTTCTTATTTCAGTATTTATAACCCATGTCAGGGACTGACATTGATAATTTCCATTACTTGATGTTTGTATGCACATTCTCTCTCATGGTGTACGTTCTGATGTTATCCTGCTCCCTGTTCCTAGGCCTCTCACTTCTCGCAGGTAGCAGAGTGGAGATTAGTGTGAGGCCCTGTGGAGCCTCTTTGTCAGCCCCAGCAGAAGACGACTTGTTAACATCCTGACCTTGCTCGTTTGGTGACAGACGAGACTCAGAACACCTGAACCAGATAGGTGGGAAAGGAGGGGGAGTTAAACAGGGGGGTAGTAGCTTCCCGTGATGGTTTACAGGTTGCTTGTTATGTTGGCCTTTCCCCAGTTCTAACGTAATGTGGGGGGTGGGTGTCCAGAGGTAGTTTTATGGTGGGTTTTTGCTGTGCTTTTTCCAAGGAACCCCACCTTTTTCTTTTCCTTTCGTTTTTTTTTTTTTGACTAGAGAATTTTAAGGCACTCTTTCAGTTTTCAAAGCACATTGAAATGCCTGAAAAGGACCAACTGAGAAAGGTCTGTAGCGGTTCAAGTTGAAAGACATTATCTAAGTGAAGATTGTAGTTGCTGTGCTCTTACTACTTTAGATAACTTCTTATTTAAGCAGACTTAGTATGTTTTAATAGGCTTTTGTGCTACCCTTTCAGGTTTTGACTTTCACTCCAGGCTAATATCTAATTTTTAAAGTTCCATGATTCCAGGGCATCCTTGGCTCGCTTCACGCTTGGCAAGACATCAAAAAAAAATTGGCCAGGTTTCCAGCAATGACATACATTTATGTGACTGCCCATAGAAAAATGGGATTAAAATGCTTAATAATGTTGGGGTTTTACCCAAAGCACTCCGAATTGCTTTGACTTAGCAGATCTTTGCAGTGACATATTCGGCTTTCTCATCATACCCTTTATGCACATTAAAGGTAAATATATCTTGAGTGATTGATCAAGTGGAATCTTTGAATGTATAATTTTAATAGCTCTAGTTCGGCAGCATGCGCACGTGTGTGTGCTGATGTGCATGTAGATATTTATGTGTAGCACGCACTTATGCCTTTCTGTATATTCTCCTGATGCACACACAGTAGATGTATCATGTCTCACTGGATACACTCCAACTTTCTGCCTGGTAACATACTGTTTTGGGTTGCTTTTTCAAACATCTGCATGCCACAGAGATTTCATCATTCCCCATCCAAGTGAGGAATTTCACTGCCCAAAGATAACACTGAATCCCAGGTCAGGGACCAGTTTAAGGTACCGTGTTTTTCAACACAATAAATCTTAGCTTGAGCTTTTCAGCACTGGTAGCAGAGCTTTCTGACTTTCTGGAACTGGCAGATGTGGAGAAAAGGTGTCTTAAATTGTGACATTTCCACGTAGAGATTACTTTGAGTGCTTCCTTTACTACCAGGCACGTTAAGATAAGAATAGGCACAAAGAGCCATTTTCCCAGAGGCTCCTGTTTCAGCATGAAGGGCCCACAACGGCGCTGGGTGAACATCAGATCAACTGTACCAAAACCAACATAAGATTTCTCAGCTGCCCCTCTTTTGTAAGATCAAGAGTGCAGAACAAAATTAGGCAAATTTATGAGCAGCTTTTGTGAGCTACTTATTTCAGAAGCTTCTGCCAAACTGTCTAGCCAGCACCATAGCTTGCTTGCTGGGTTGTGGGAAATTGTGCAGAACCTTTTCCCCCTTTGGGGTTTCCAGCTGGCGGTGCCTCTCCAAACACAGCTGGGTGCTGCGCAGAGTTCCCCGCGACCCAGCTCTCTGAGACTTGCTTTGGCAAATGCTGTTGAATACTGTTAAAGGACCATGTGATGGTGGCAGGAAATTTAGTGCCAAAAAAACTCCCCCAGATTTCAGAGCTGACATGCTTTTATGTATGCTTATCACACCCTTGGGGGGGCTGGTTAGTGAGAGATGCAGTCACACCAACTTAAAACTTCAAGGTGGTTTTGTTTAATAACTTTATTCTTCTTATTTGGAGAAATGCAGTATCTAAATACACATATGGTAGACATATAGTACGTTCTCACTCTCCTCTAATTACCAATGAACCCACAGTCAGAACAGTCTGAATTTCTTGTGCTAGACGAGACCTAATGGAGCAACGCAGTAGTTTGAAACTTCAGGTGATAAAGCATTCTCACTTCATCTTCCTTTACTTGCTTCCTGAATCCCCGTAATTTACGATGTATTTACAAATGAACTGAGGTTACATGGCCCTGGCTGGAAGCTCTGAGAAGTAATTGTGATGAGCAGTCTCTGTATTTGTTTTCCTTTGGAGGCTCTAACACATTGTTCTGCTCAGGTCCTCGGAACAGCTCTGCAATCGACTTCTAGAACGTGAGTGTCACTCCTCTTGTGACTCTAACAGGTAACTGTGTGAAAGGAAGCTGACTGAACTAATTTGGGCCTTTCCCCTAAAAGATGTCAGCTGGCAATCTTTGTTTAAACAGTTTGAATATTATTCATCTTGGCCTTTATTTCATTTTTGATCTTAAAACTAGACATTTCAACCTTGAATGAGGCAATTTGCATGAAGATGTGAAGAGAAGATGTGAAGAGCAGATCTATGTCATGAGTAGTCAAATTGGTTTATAATCTGCTGTGTGGCTTATAAGGCAGTTCAAGTTCTGTGCCGTTATTAACCATGTGGATTTTTCGTCTGGAACATGATTTAGGAACTGTGAACATAATCATTTTTGATCTTAAAACTAGACATTTCAACCTTGAATGAGGCAATTTGCATGAAGATGTGAAGAGAAGATGTGAAGAGCAGATCTATGTCATGAGTAGTCAAATTGGTTTATAATCTGCTGTGTGGCTTATAAGGCAGTTCAAGTTCTGTGCCGTTGGAACATGATTTAGGAACTCTGAACATAAATATGCATAGTATATACTGTAGATGTAATTTGGCCTTTGTAGATAAAATTCAGCCAATGCAGGTAACACTTGTAGTGCGTTGTCCATCTTACTAGCAGCTTTAGGAGATTTTATTGTCAATTGTCATAGAAATATCTGAGTCTTTCACATAAGATTAATAGCAGTGATGAGGTCCATGTTCTCATTTAGCACTTAGAATGGAAACTGAGTATTGCAGAGGTCTTGCAGTGTCTTTTAATGGAGGCATGAATTTTCATCCCGTGTTTTGTTCATGTAATGGTGTAAGCAAAGATTAATTTGACACGTCAGAAGTGGAAAGGATAGCTACATTTAGGACTATAATCTTCTCTTATAACATATTAATAACAGTTTTATATCTTTGTCAAAGGGAAAATGTACCTCTTAATACCTTCGTAGTGGAATATATTTTATTTATTTTATTAGTGAGACAAAGAACACAAGATGTGAATTGACTTTTCAGCCAAATGTTCTAAAATTATGTAGTGTAAGGGTATAACTGTTACCTTCAAAAGCTAGCTGGATTTCTTAATCATGCCTAAAGGTTGTGAAGCCACTTGAAACAATTACTACTGTGTCTTTCCCTGCTGCCCTTTAGCTTTGATGTAGTAAGAAGCCTAACTGCAAAAGTCAGAAAAAATATCAATGCATTAAATAGACTGTTTCTTCAGTTATAACTACTGGGGTTTTAACTGCTGTCTTCACAAGACAATGGGACTCCAAGGCCAGTCAGAATAACAGGCTTTCAGTGCCTAATTGAGAAACCTTGATTTTCTGTATTAGCTCTATTTCTTACAACAGGTGGTAAAGGCAGATCGCTGAGATGGGATCAGTTGTTAAAGAAATATTTGCTTAACACCTTAATGAATCAATCCATATTGAAATATTTTAGATCAAGAGTTTTGAGAAGATTAATCCTAAATTGCCTTCAAGCTTCAAGGTTTTTGAGAAGATTGAAGGCAATTTCACTTATTTTTGAATGAAATCTTGAAGAATGTTAATATGACTGACTGGAAGACATGAATTCCAAGGTGCACAAAAACATGATACTGTGAAATCAGCTTCATTTTCACTGGAATGAAAAGATTTTTTGAAAGGTTTTACAAAATACAAGAGCAAGTAATCTGCTGCACTTCAAAGTTACTAAGCGCTTAGGGCATTCATTTGGCATGAACCAGATTCAAGCCACTGAAAGAAACAGCGTAGGGTTTTGAAGTTGGGTCTTATGCATGCCAAATGAGTGTTCTTAGTTTTAAAAGAAATAATGGTCCTTTCTTCTCCTTCTTTTTCTTTTTCCTTATTTCTGTGTGTTATCTGCTTAATAAATTTGTTCACCTACATGCTGAGCATAGGCAGTTAAAGATATAGAGGTTTATTGTTGTCCTTTGGTAACAGTCAGATAAGTTTGCCAATGTGAAGTGAGTTCAGATGGATGGTTTTGCCCATCCCTCTTGAGGGCTTTTCAAACTTACTTTTTTAAGAAGACTTTAATAGCCACACTGCCGTGTTCTAGCCACGTGTGCAGTATTGTGCATCTTTGTGACAACAGAATGGCTTTGTTGAGGGGATAGTTATTCCCTTTAGCTCCTTCAGCTCCCTCGGAAAGTCTCTCTGGGCTAAGTTTTCTTCTGATACGCCAAGCCGCAAATCCACAGAAGTGGCTGGAATGCCGTCTTTTCAGTCTTTTGGCCTTAAACCTGAGTTTCTAAGCTGTTAAGGAAAAGAGCACCAGGAATGGAATTTTTTTTGGAAGCTTTCAGGAAGCAAAAAATGCCCATCAGGAATCTGTAGCTGAGCTGTGGTTTTGCTAGAGCTTGAGTAGCCTTCTGCACAGGTGGTGCTCCGAGCCGGGCAGATCGTCAGTGTGAAGCCAGTAATATCAAACCAGCCGGAGAACAGTTATGTATTAGAAATGCCTGTGGACCATTGTGACTCAGAAAGGTAGTGGCACCTTTATGTGACACCTCCCCCCACATCTTTCTTTGTGCTACTGTCCTATGCGAGATGGCTCCAGAAATATGTCCCTTGTAAAAATATATTTTAAAATCCTATCTCTTTTTTGGTCCCTTTCCAAAATAAATAGAAAATAATCAGTAGAACACGTGATAAAATTTTAGGTTTTCTATTCTTAAAACTTTCCCCAGGCTGCCTTTTGATTTTATAGGTGCATAGTTTGGTGGCTGATTATACTACTAGTTTTGCAGTACCTAACTTCTAATAGAGAAAATACATTATATGTTTGAAAAAATGCATATGGGCAGTGCCTTTAGCTGCTGTATCTCTCTCACAGCTATGCCACATCAGTTAACATTAAACTCCTCATATTTTTACGTTTTATTTATAAAGTGCTGATAGCAGAGAAGTGCTAAGCTTATCAGGGTTTTTGTTTTACTTTATGAACGTCATATAATGTGTGAGGGAGGAGAAACAATAGGTTGGTAGGAAATAGGACTGCAGCAAGCCACGTTGTCTGAACTGGGCAGTGTTGAGATTACTGGCTGCAAAGGGAAAGACACAAAAACGTGTGGCACGATTCAGCGCAGCATGTGTGTCGCTCCATCCATCAGAGCCCTGACTGCACTCCGTTTGGTCCAAATCAAAGCCAGAACTCCTTTAAGTTACATGCTGTACAAATATAAATAATTTAGAAGAGACTGGAAACTTGCTAAGTATGAGAAGCAAATGTGGCAGGAGAATGGGGCTCTGAGGTAGGACATCACTTGGAAAAGAGGTTTGGCACATGAATGGCAGAGCTCAAACAGACTTAGGCATCCTGACATCCACACTAACATCCTGTCCCCTTCACTGCATTGCTTCTGAAAATATCCTGCCCAGAAGAATGGCTGTAGGTGAATACTGAAGTAACCTGTGCCAGGCTAGGTCTTTCATTTTATTTTCATTTATAATTCAGGAAACACGTTTCACAGAAAAAATGTCTCGATGGTAATACTCATTACAAGCAGTCTGTGCTGTAGGATTCTCATTCTGGGCAGAGAAATACTGTGTTTGCACTCTGAATCTTTATTTCAGCAAACAACTAACTTAAGTCGAGCTCTGAATTGAATATTTGTGATTATAAATATGTTTACAACTGGAAGAGGACAGGTAAATCGAAAAAAAGTTTCCTTTGTGCAGGACGAGTAATGCCAGTGCAGTCTTAATATTCAGCGTTCTTGATCTGATATGTTCTTCTCACTGCAGTAACACCTGCTGAGATTATATTGGATTCTTATTTTACAATATCCTTTTTCTAAATTAATTACCTATCTGTAATCAGTCAACCATGGCTGCTGTTGATAAACAACATCTCCTTTACAACTCTAAACAAGTGCATTAATGCCAATTAATTTCCAATTATATTACGTAAGAGACAGAACGATAGTTGGGGCAGTAGTATTTTCTTGCTCTCTTTATGAATAGTCTCTTGAGATCGTTAATGTCCAAGGAAATAAAAAAGAAGCAGATAGGAGGAGAGCACCATCATATGCTACCTGAAAAATGATATCTTGTGATTCCAGCTGGAGTGCTGGGTGTCCAGAGGAGAATTTAAAGCAATAATCTCATAGGCTAGAAAATAAGCATGATGTTACACAAAATGTTAAGGCTCCCTTTTGATAAATAGTCGTATTAATAGCCACATAATGATATTGTCTCTTGTTACAGATGACCTTTTCTTTTTAAGCAGATGTTTTGGATACTTTGAACTTTCACATATAAAAATAGATTATAAATTGATTAGTTTCAGGATTTTTTTTTCCTATCAAGAGATAGTCCAGTTTGCAGAGTTTTTATTTGTTGCTATTTCAAAACAGTGATAGAGTTTTTAATGGGGCAGTTGCTATCTAATAAGACCAAAATGTGACCTGTGTGGACACAGCTGGATGCTGGAAGAGAATGTGCTGCTGCAGAGGCAGCCAACAAGTGAGGCTGTGATAGGATGGCTTTGTCTGACCAGGACAGCAAAAGCAGAAGTGTTGGGCTGCGTTGTGTTAGGAGCACTGCTAAGAGAGGATGGAATGGGCTTGGGGTGAGGAGGAAAGTCAATAAGAAACAAAACCGTATTACTGAGGACACACAAATAATGGAAAGTGGCAATGTAAGGTAATGAAAAGGAATATATATGTATACCCACACGTATATATAGTTGTAAAAAGTCTTGTTAAGATGCTGGAATTTATTGTCATGCTGCTACTAAAAAGCACACTTAGAATTCAAAACAATCCTCTTGCCAGCAGAAATGAACTGTGCTCTGGAACAATTAGACCATGCCTTTGTGTTTAGTATTTACAAGGCTGAATTAAGCTGCAAAATTAATGCATTAGCCTTTTACCTTCGGGTAGGTTGATCTAAAATCATTGTTGGGTCTATTCTTTTTAATTTATTTCTTTTTCTGGCTGGGTAAAAACGAAGTGGGAGTATTCCTTTGTAAATGCTGGTCTCCATCTCACATTCATACTATTTTCTGTCAAGACGTTGAAGATTGGAAAAACGTTACTATCATCGTCTGAGACCAATGAGGGGTCATTTAGAGTTTTTTCCTTTGGAGAAGAACATTCTGCATTTACCTCTTATTCTCATAAGCATTTACACCCTTTCTTTTTCTCTATATCTTGTGGAATGTTTTGCATGCAAAGGGTCTAGAAATATGATTATTTGAATAGAAGCCATGTATGAAAACATACAAAGCTGTGCAGAAAGGTGGATTTATTTCTTGGGAATCTCTCGAGCCATGATATTAAGTGGATTCCTATTTAAGTCAAGAATAAAAGAGGAGTATGAGGTTTTCCCTGGGAAAGAGGAAGAGGAGGAGACATAAGGAGAACTGATCTGCACAAAATGAGGATAAGGCGGATACTCTTTCTGGTTCTTATTTAAATTAAAAATAGTACAAAATTTAAACTGGGGCATTGTGTGACTATTGTAGTAGAGAGAGAATTGTGTGGCATCTATTTTGCTCACAGATAATAAATTATTCCTGTAATATCATGAGTTTAATTTAATGCATGCAAAAGAATAAAAATTATTTCCCCAAAAGTATTTTAGACATGTTCTGAGTTATGTTCAGCTTTTTAAAATAAATGTATATATGTTTGCATGTGTGTATTTTCCTAGACAGGCCTATTTCCTAGTTTATTGACAAGATATTCTTTTTCATCAGCCTTTAATATGCTGACACATAGGTATCTCTTGCTCTATGCACCAGCTGAGTTGTTCTATCTAAATGTAAAGAGTTTTCCTGGCTAGAATACAGTGTGCAGGATGAGCTCAGTCTCTTGGGTCTTGCTCAAAATCATAAGCTGACACTGATAGCATTTTGCAGATGGTGCTTGGGTGGACAAAAGAAGCGAACATATACAGATCTAATGAACGCACTGAATTGGTTTCTGTTCAGCATTTCTCACTGGACTACCAGAGAAAGGAAATTAAATCAACTCACGACAGCTATCTTGTACATCTCACCTGGGAAGGTATGCATGAGGTAGGACAGGCACTGCTTAACATTAATCAGTCTCCTGAAGTCATTACATTCATGAGGAAATGTAATTCACATGTGATTACTTTTTAATTTACTCTGTAATCACATTCCAAGTGAACAGGGCAAGCTTAAAATGAAATTTAAAAGTCAAATACTGCTTTGTATTAAGAATTCACAATTTTTATATGCACTTAGGTTAATAAAGATTTTACAATAACCATTTGTGACTGAACATACAATTTTTTGATAGAGGCTGGTGCCATACTTGGGATAAACTGTATCTGATTTTTGTCCAAGCATTGTAGTGGACCCTAGGAGTTTCAGGATTATGTTTCGTACCAAATTTCATCTTGTTTAAACTTTCTCTTTTTTTAATAATAGAACAAAACAAAATGGCAGTATCTTAGATCTGAGTTTGCATGAATTAATGCATTTTTAATTTCTGATCTGCCTCTGAGGCAAATTATATGTTTGTTATCCATCATCAGGAAAGACAGGCAAGATTTTGTAATAACAGAACTGAGTTTATACATGAGAAATGGGGCTGAACAATCGCTTCATGGTTCCTCAGGAGTTCCTTAAATTTTTATTTTGATCCACATTTCAGTGAATCAGTTATGAAACTCCTGTATGTCATAAACGGAGCTGGGAGCTTTTCAGAATAACAAGAGTCCTTGAAATGATCTAAAATTTTTAGACATTCTTACCTCTATGCTTATCGCTGTCATTTCTACGGATTTGTAATTTAACACGGTCAGAAGATAGTTCATTGTTACTGCATCTATGTATTGCAAGCTAGAAGGACATATGGGGTAAATTAAAGCCAGTTTACCTTGGTTTGATTTAAAAGGCAAGGTGAGTTCCCTTGTGTCACAGTGGATTTTTGTTCTGTTGGTGCAAGTCTTGCCCTCTGCTCCAGGCAGCTCTGCCCGTGGTGTGTGAGTGGCCTTGTTACACATCCCCAGAACGTGCAGAACAGGCAGGGGTGTCCCAAAGAGCCCAAATCTTCTCTTTTCCTTTGCATGGGGTAGAGGCTCTGTAAGCAACGGAGAGAGGACAGAAACTGTGAATTCACCTCCCTGTGCTCACTGAGGACTGAGAGCCAGAGCTCACACTGGCAGTTGCTGTGGATTTTCTACTTTGAGTTTTCAGGTACAGAAAGTTAAGAAGGGCCTTTGAGCTGGGCTCTGCAAGCTGTAGGCGAAGAGGGGCTTGGAAGAGTGCTTTAGTACAGGAAAAGGCTTGCTATTATTTTGTTCTGGTTGTGTCCCCTAAAGAAACAAGAACAAAATTTCTTTTTTTCTTTCTTCACAGTTGGCTTCGTGAAAGTGATGATTTGTTACATATGTTCTAACTGATCTTTTGGCAATGAAGTACTGTGCGTTGAAAATGGTAACATCCACCTACGTACAAATACATATGGCATAGAATTTTGTTTCATTTTCTACTGCTTGTGGCAGAATACTCCCTGCACTATCTATTTCTGCACAGAGGGAAAGGCAGATCGTGAATTAAGCTGGAGGAATTTCTGAAACACATGGTATTGTTGCCTCTGCCTTTCATAAAGCAAGAAAGGATATTTTGCTCCTAGAACTCTCAGATTTCTGAGTCTGCCAAAGCTCATGTGCCCTTTGGTTTGCTCTGCAGCATCTTCTAGAGTGAGAAAACTAACAGGGAAACCTCATCCCGTAGATCCTTGCAGGTTTGGTGTAGTCCTAGTCCTGATTCTCTCAATACGTTATTTACTTGACTGGGCAATTTGCGTGTCCTGTATCACTTGTGATTATGACTTATATCTCTCTGCCTTCACATGGATCACTTCTGAGGTATCAGAGTAATTAGGGATATTGCTTTTCACTTGAACCTTTTAATGGGAGTGAGACTAGTATGAAACTGAAGATCTTTCTGCTGTTCTCCTTGCTGCCTACTAGTATCTTGGGAATTTCTGATTCCAGAGGCTGGAACACATCTGTAGAAAGGTGCTGCAAACATGTGAAAATGTAAACAGGGATTTTTATCTTGTGAAGTATTTTAGTCTTTGCCAACATCAATATAAAAGAGATCTTTAGTAGCATTTTTTAGTTGACTAACAGAAACCTGATTTTCACTTTTGAAAGCCCATAGTGTGATATGGCCAACCAGGGAGCTAAGAAGTGATTTAAACTAAGCTTTCAGACAGCTAAAATGCAAAACAAACTTTTACAAGAAGTAAAAAAGAGAACTGAGGCCATGGTTGTGTGACGGTTCTTGGACTCTAAGTCTTTGACTCCTTCCTGTTTAGCAATAACAAGATGTGATAGATAAACCTTCGGGTCAGTTTCTAGGCCTAACCTCCACGGAAAGTTGGACTTTCAAAACAGAGATTGTCACTTAGATCAGACCCCTCGTATGTGTGACTTATGCTATCACAATGTGTTACAAGCTTCAGTACTGAAAAACTTCTGTAAAAGGGCAAGGAGAGGCTTTATATATTTCTGAAATAGATAACCTTCATAAATAAGGGCACTGAGCATGCTGTTGCTAAATTACTTCTAAAATATGTTGAGATAGTTGGAATTAGGTTTCCCATGTGCTTGATCTGTGCCCAATTCTTCGTATGGGTTTATGAAGCATGAATAATGAAAGAGACTTTGTACACTAACATCTGGAAAGTCATAAAAATATATTTATCACCACCCAAGATAGCAAAGCTAAAAAATGCTGCCGACATTGTATAAGTAGCAACAGTAACTGAGGAGGTGAGTTTAATTCATAAAGCTCTCCAGAGTATCTTCTGATCTATGTCTCTTGTCAGTTTATTAAAATTGCAATTATAATCAAGATAATTATTGTGGGGTCTTCTGTTCTCAAGGACTGGGTGAAACACAGGTCATTTTCTGCTAGTCTTAGCCTCTCAACAATATGAAGGGGAGGTGTGGGGCAGGCCAGAGGTTTTGCAGGAGTTGCTTTCCTCATCCTTTCTTTTTTGGAATCTCTTACCAGTGCCCAGTTACAAAAAACCACCTTCTGTGTCAAAAACAAAGTCTGTAAGAAGTTGTGGTGAAAGTGCAATTGAAAATCATCTACAGTGCCAAGATCCTCATCCCTGAGACTGTATGAATTGCCCTGGTATGACTGAGATGGACTCTTGCCTTGGGATTTCTCTTTTTCCTACATATTGATTTCTCTCAAAGTGAAATGGGCTTGATTTTTTTTTTTTTTCAATCAGTTTACCAGGAGATAGTTATCCTAAATTGAAGAATTTGAAAATATTAGAAACTTGTTAATTGCAGGAGACTTAATGGCAGTTTGCATGACTACAACACTTTTCGTTTTAGTGATTTTGAAGCAGTCTTCTGCTAATAGTGGAGCTGAAGAAATTTTCTTCTCCAAAGCTTTTCACTTTCCTGGGCATCACATCAGTGAGGCCAGTGCTGCAGTACTGTGCTCAGCTCTGGTGCTCACAGGATGATGAAAAATAGTGAGACTGCAGAAAGAACAATAATAATGAATCAAGTCTTATAAAATAAGGCAGAAAACTTACAGAAATGGAAGCTAGAGTACCAGGTCCCTGATTGGAATTTTCCCACCAGGCTGGTGGGGTTGCTCATGTTTAAAGCTGACCGTAACAAAACCTGGAAGGTTGTCCCACAGTTAGTTCAGAGACAAAAGCAACAACAAGTTTCTTGCCACCCGAAGCAAAGATACGCAGGCAACTGATTTTGTGTTTTCTTTTTTTCCACACAAATGACTTCTCTTGCTGCTTAAAATAGTCAATGAAAAGATGTTTCTATGGTTGGCATGCACAGCTGTAGGAAAATATTCCTTTGATTTGACATGTTAAAAATAGATTATTTGGATTTTTGTTCCAGAATAACATTTTCTTCTGAAATCAGCCTGATTTGATTAAGCAAGTTCTACCATCACACATACAGTATCCCAGCCTGGAAATAATTTAGTGTAGATTGAAGGGATGCTTCTGGTTAACCGGAAATAAAAATTTGTTGTCATGTCAGATGGTCTGGCTGTTCTTTTGTTTTCATTTAAAAAAAAGAAAAAATCAACTTTTTTTTTACATTTTGGCTTGGGAAATTGTAGGTTCTCTGCTTGTGTTTCTTTTTTTTTCCCAGTTTAGCCAGTGATCTCAAGAAGCAACTGTTGTACAGTTCTAGACCTATCCTTTGCTATTTATTTTAGTCATGGAGAAGATAGCAGAGCAGCAGATGAATATGAATATCAGCATTTTCTCCAAGACTGCCGCTGTCATTCATGAGTAAAATGTCAAAACGTTGCTTTCTTGTTTCCTCTGGCCTGCCTGAGCTGCACTAGCTGGATCATACTCTTTCCAATGGGATTAGGTAACCGCATTTCTTTTGGGGGCAGAACACAGTATTCTCTAATAAAACACATCTGGTACAGCTGAAGGATCAGTCATGGGCTGATCTCAATGCAGGCTGGAAGTGCTCCTGAGGGGACACTTCTTTCTTTGGTCCTTTTAATCTCTTTAAAAACCGTAGAAGTGGCAGCCCAGCTATATAAATAGTTCCCATTCCTAATTAACAGCTCTACCTTGTGGATGCAGGAGTATATAGACTTTGCTACGGAAGTCTTAAGCAAGACTGGTTTGTGTTTACCTTTCATTAGGTCAGCGTCTTTTTCCTTCACAGAAAAACTCTTTTCTTGGAGGGAACAGTCACAGGTAAATGTCACATAGTTTGTTAAGAGAACTCCATTCATGCAGGTAAATTTAATTAACCCAAATTTGCTTT
>NW_009732211.1:10730-72292 GCF_000703405.1 Apaloderma vittatum | reverse complement strand
AGAGTGTTTTCAGTGATTACTCCGTAGCTTGGCAAGGTGTCCCCAGCAATCGTTCTCTTCCAGTAGTGTGACATTGCAGAATCCTATCAGATTGATATGCAACCTGGTTATATAGGTACTGGAACAAAGAAAGAAGCGACATTGTGCTGCTCAGCAAAGCTGCCCAGAACTAGGAAACAAAAGCTGAAGTGATTGATTATGTGAAGATTTCTGCAAATGATACCTAAATTAAAACATTACGCTAATGACTTTAAAGAAAATTGCATTGCCATGTGCAATTTATTCAGCAGAGAGAAAGCAAATGCGGTTTTACTAATAACACAAAAAAAGACTCAAATCAAATTGAGCAAAGGAATCTTCTTTCTTTCTTTCTTCCTCTGTCTCCCTCTCCCTGGAGCTTCAAAACTGAGCTGCTGTCGGAATTTTTCATCTGTTTGACCTGTCACAGGAGAGGTCAGCACTGATCAGTGACTATACTCTTTAACAGATGGAGGGCTGTAATTGAGAATAATTCCTCTGCAATTTGGTAGGCAGGGGTTGTTTCAAACTGGCTTTCAAAGGCACTGCCAGAATGGAAATGTTAGAAACCCTGTAAGTGAATCAGTTTTTATTTGCAGGGCTGCAGATTTGTTTTTTGATTTTTTTTTTATCCCTAATGAAACAACTGCAGAACAGAAGCCCTCACATTTTAAACAGCAGTGTTTCTTCCAGAAATGACTTGAAGTGTAATCAATTTTTGCCATCTCCTGGGGTACCCTGCAGCTAACGTGAGAAGGAGCCCAGAAATGCAGTGATGGAGCATTGGCTGTGAGAGCTCAGATGCCCTCGGCTGGACATGTGGCACAGACAGCTGATGCGCAAATGCCCAAGCAGCTGCTCTACCATGGGCTTATGCTTGGCGAGAGGAGGCACGGCTGCCGAAGGAGGAATTTAAGGGCTTCTCTGAAGTGGCACACTCACAACAAATGAATTTATCGGTTCAGCCCTGGCAATCTTTGGTGAGAAGTTAAGAGCACAGGAAAACTAGTCCTGGTGCTTCTCAAGCCTAAAAATGGCGTAAGCGCTGCAGCAGAGACAGTTGTGTTTGCAGGAGGAAAATTGGGAAACTTCATGGAAGATGCTGCTTCTGTGCTGGCCTCTGTCCAAGGGTGAGTCAGCAGGTGCGGCTGGAAGTGCTCTGACCCGAGAAGGATAAGAATTGCAAGCGGGCTGCACAGGCCGGTGTTGAGGGCGATGTCCAAATGCTGGACATGCACAGCAGTTGTGCCAGAACTTCCCAGGGACTGATGAGAAGCCCCAGGTTCTGCTCGCTCTGTGCTCCATCTCCCTGGGCAGAGCAGCCCCTGGGCAGGCACACACCCCCTCTGTCTGAGCCAGTCCTCTGCGTCCCACGGCCATCACCTTCTGCTGAGGGTACTCAGCTCTAATGGCCTCTTTGAATATTGGTGTGGGGTTGTGGCAGGTGTTTCCTCCCCCCAGCTAAGCTGTTGCTAGGCAGATTTCAGGGAATCTGCGGCCTGGGCTAGTCCGGACTTGTCTGTGGAACCTGAGCTGGTCAGGACTCGGTTACACCCAGGAAGTTGGCCAGCAGCCCATGAGAAGCCGAGATGGCTATGACTGACCACAGTCACCATTGACTAGTCTTTAAAACAGGGCTCTTGCAGTGGCCATGTTGGAGTTACTTCGTGGCAGTTGGCCTGATGAGGTTGTAAAGTCTCCCCCTTGATCTAGGGCACCTCTAGGCAAGGTTGACCAGGTGAGAACGGGAACCCCCACCTGGTTAAGGTACCCCTGGCAAGGTTGAAAAGGCGAGAACGGGAATCCCCGCCTTTTTAAGGTACCTTAGTAAGGACAATCAGACAAGAATGGGAACCCCCGTCTTGATTGAGTTGAGTGTGTGATAATCTGGATTATCATTCTTTTGTCAAGGGCTAGTGCTTGATCTTGATCTTTTCCTCAACCGATACCAAACCTTTAAATTTGGAGGAGCTTATATCCTGTAAATAAATTTAACTACACGCGTGAATTTATTTTTTGGATATGGGCGCACTACTCACCTCCTTCTTTACAGGGGTTAGGGTGGCTTTTTGGAGGATGAGGTTACAATATCTTCAAGAGTTTAAGGGACACGGATCTATCTGATCTATGGCTTTCTTTCTTTCTGAAAAAAAGAAAAGAGTTTGCAGTTTAGATAGAAATATACTATGATGAAATAAACATTTAAGTTGCTCAGTACTGCAATGTATCTAAAGTCCTTTCCTGTTTTATTACTAAAAGTACTGTAATATTAATCGTATATTTTGGGGGGGGGGGTTCCACAGCAGCTTGCTGACTTGGGAGAAACCTGTTTGGAGTGGTCATAGATGCTGACGTGTGTATTCGTTAGTCACTGTCTGATCAGACACAAAGGAATGTTAAAGAAATAGAAAGTAAAAATTTGTTTCTCTTTAATCTTACTCCCAACCCCACTTTATTCAGCAAAATAAATCCCTTTCTTTGCCACGTTAACACTGAAGAAATTTTTGATCTTCAGGTCATTTGAATACAACTAGTAGAGTACAAATCTGAATAAGAAATGTATTTGTGCTGCAGTTACATTTACTGTACTAAGACTTGATTATGTAAATTAATACGTTCGACTTGATTATGTAAATTGAGTTGATTTAGATCGCAGCCTAGGCTGATACAGTGACTATTTGGAGTTATTTGGCACGATACAGTATTGTTCCCTTCCTCTCTGCTGGATATGACTGCACACTCCCAACAGGCCAAAGTGCAATTAATTTAGAAACATGATCAAATTCTGCAATCATTACTGGATGTTGTCCACAGTCTCTAGAGACCACTGATAAGAACAACAATAGACTAAGACATGGTAGTCCTCTCATCCTAATTACAAAGTTATGCAGTTCGGTTCTCAAAGGACAGCCTTTTAGCAGAACTTCAGCATCTTTGGGTTCTCTTTTTGCGTTATATCTATAATTTTATCCATCATTTTTCCTTTCTTTTACAAAGCGTGAGAAACAGAAGCTAAATGTATAATAACTTGAGTCTGTTATGACAGTATTAAGGGTTTTATCATTGATTGATTGGCTGGTATGATCGCTGTGACTGTGTGAACAACTGAGAAATTTTTTTATCATTTCTAAACAGGCACAGAAAGGGCAGGGAAGTGGCTCAGAATTCTCACCACTTCATTCCCGGTGTTGCCCTCGGGACAGAAAAACATTTCTTTGACCTTGTGTTGGATTTACGTGCTTCCAGCAGACTCTAATTATGATCACTTTCATTTTTTTTTTGAAGGATAATAATAAAAAGAAAAAAAGCAGGCAGAGCTCTGGGGCAGATACAGACCAAAATGATCACATAGCTTGAGTAAGAAGGTGAAGGTTTTCTCTTACAATATGAGAAATTAATAGAAACCACAATTTAAATATCTATCTCCTCTGGATTACTAAGTTTCAGGCAGCCTTTATTTATGTTAGCTTTTTGTTAGTTTAAAGACATCTTACTGATGTGTGATAAAATTCTGTTTTCCTTAAATCTTAGTGTTCTGAATATAACACCATTTTAAATCTTTGTTATCTCCAAATTGCCAAGTAATAATTTATTATAAATTTCTTCCCCATCTTCAATACTACTAGGTATGCCATCCAAATGGAGCGATGACTTCTGTGATCTTGTGAAAAAAAAATATAGAATTATAGTGGTTCTGCATTGAGAGTTTAATTTTCCTTTTTTATTTTTTTTTCTTCTCTTGGAATTCAGAGGTCTAATATGTACTAGTCCAGTCACGGCAGCAGATGCATCTCACAAATATTTGCACTCTCTGACTTTAAGCCCATCTGCCCTGCTTAGCAGATTGGACTCTATCATCTCTCTGTGCTTTTCCATAGATGACTCCAGTAATCCATTCCATACGAACAGGACAGCCTGGGAAGTCTGAGTTCCCAAGGAAGTACCCAAGTTCGCTTTCTATGCCTTGTGAATACATTACAATGTATGTAGAGGACAGAATATAACAGTTTTTGACTCATACTTTTAGCAGGTTTATCTGTATATGAATAGTTACTTTGCTGTTCTTGCGTTCAAACTATGTTTCAAGCTTCAGAATATACAACTTTTAAAAAAATGCTTAATGCCAGTGAATGTAGTCATGTGATTTTTCCTTTTCACTGGGAAAGTAAAATTGATTCACTTTTTTCTCCTTTTTTCTCGCTGTTTTTTTCTCAAGGTTTTTGGAAAGGATTAGGTGGAATTACTGTGCTGTATGACGCACACTAGATAATTCTCTGAGCTTTCCTAGAAGAGAGTTCTGCTGCTAATACAGACTTAGCACAGGGTTTGATCAATGTAAATGTAGATACAGTTGGGATATGTGAAATACATAACAGGTGGAATAGAGCAGAGATTCGTTTGGCACCAATACCAATTAGGAAAATTTTCAGTTTTGTCATTTAAAAACAAAACAGACCAAACTTCAAAACAATATGCTTCGTCATTTTCTAAAATAAAGGTTTTCTTTTTCAGTTTAAGATTTTTCAAATAATTTCTTTAAAAGTTACTTCCTTTTTTATGTCGCAGGCTGAAATATAACATTTTAACTTTGGCAAAGAGAAATCTTTTTTAAATCTATTTACCTGTCAATAAATTTTAATAATTGTTTTAATTTTCAACTGGTACTAGTTTTTGTTTGTGTTTTGATTTTGTAGGGTTTTTTCCCAATTTTGTATGATCTAAATATCTGGCTTGTTTTTTCCCTGATTTCTAATATGTGAGAATTTATTTTAGTGTACATGGAAAGGATATTCATTCTAATTAAGTTTCTCTCAATCGCTTTATGAGACAAAATTTTCCTTCTAGGATATATGTAAACACAAACCCTGTGGAAGCCTGATTCTGAGGTCCTGCTGTCATGGCAAAAACATTGGCACATATAAAATATACCATTTGGCCCATCAATATCTCCAGAAGGCAGAGAGACAAATGTGTGGGATTTTGCACCACAACTTTAGCTAACGATCTACTACTTGATTCTAAGTATTTTTATTGGTAAAGCTGTACACAGTAGTTTTATTTATAGTTTCATCATCTTCATGCTGAAGTGCTAAGGGATACAGTCACAAGGAATTTGTGTTAATATTCATAAATATCTTAGCCTGTGTGGACACACCACTGATCTGGGTTTTGGGGGGGAAGGGGGTTGTTTGATTATTCTATTTTCCCTTCCACAACAAAAAGAGACATTAGTAAGAAATGACAACTTCCTTTCCTAGGTGGTTGTAGCCTAAAACAGTTTCAGTGAATATTATGAAAAATTATTATTTGTTTTGTTTTGTTTCTTTTGTGGGTTTTTATAGACATGAATTTTAGGGGAAAATTTGCTGAAGTCCCATTGCTACTCAACCAACTTGACAAATCAAGATGGAAAAGAACTCAAGATACCACTTGAGCCATAAATGCAGTCACTCCTGTGATGCTGTTGAAAAAATCTCCACCTAAAGAAATCCGTTGATGCACTATATTCTAATTTACAGTTCTGTGACTCACATTTGTAGCTATCAGCACCAGCTGCCAACACAGTCAAATAAATTCCGGCAGTTCAGGGTGTCCTGATTTATGATAAGATCCCTTAGAAGGATGCTCAGGAAAACAGGTACTGAAAAAAATAAATGTTTTACTGTATAGTGCAAAATGATCTTGTGTTCATTCCATTTTCCAAATAAGATTACCAAATAGGCAGTAAAATTATGTCAAGATAATCTGCATTAAAATGGCTATTAAAAGTTAAAGGTGCCAAAGTACCTTCTGTAATTTTTCCCTGCTGTTTGTAATAGCACCCTGTGAGGCTTGAAATTGGAATTGGATTGTCATCTGAAATGTTACTGTCTTCTCATCGTTGTGCTTATGAATTCTGTTGCTGAGAAATGTGTTGAAAAAGACATATTGTATTAAAATCTGCTCCTTTACAATACCATTGTGAGTGAGGCAAAGGCGATGGTAGCTGCAGTGTCTCCTCCTGCAGAGATTTGTTACGAAGGTGTTCATCAAGTGGATCTGCTGCTGCTCTCTTTGATGCACACACCAAGAAAGGAATCTTTACAACCATCTTTTTTACAGGTGAATCACCAATTTTTAGGTTTTGTGAATACAATCAGTGTAAAATTGTTTCCTACGTGTGAGGAGAAAACTGGTCGCAGGAAGGTTCGGTGAGCAAGGGCATGTTCGGTGAGCAAGGGCATGTTCGGTGAGTAAGGGCATGTTCGGTGAGCACGGGCAGGTTCGGTGAGCACGGGCAGGTTTGGTGAGCAAGGGAAGGTTTGGTGAGCACGGGAAGGTTCGGTCAGCAAGGGCAGGTTTGGTGGGCAGAGCCATGTGCCGAGGAGGAGCAGAGCCCTCTGTCCTGAGCAGGGCGATGCACAGTGGGAAGCGGCAGTTCGAGGCACTTTACGTTGCACTTTAAAGACTTTCTTCCTCTAAATCAGCCTTTGTTTCTTTTAACTGTGGTACTTGTAGTGGTAGGATACCCTGAAATACTGAGGGGTTTATACACATAGAAGTGGAGACCAAGTGAACCAGTATCTTCCAGTGTAGCTGTTGGTTGTGGTCGTTGGTGACCTGTGCAGTGCGAGGAGGTACGTGTTCCACATCTGTTCATTTTGGGATGGATTGCTGTGGTGATACTGGTGAAGCCAAGGCTGGTTTTGTCCTCTGCTTCCCATTCCATACATCTAAACCAACCTGTTCTCTTGATGCCATCTGAAATAATTGAAAATATGGTTCTTTTAGATTTCTAAGGGGTTGTTCCATTTTTGCTCATTCTGATTTTTCACCTCCAGTTTAAATCTATTCTCTCTTGGCTTGTTTTCATGAGATAGACTTTGGCCATTCTAAAATCATGGTTACTGAAAGAGTAGGAATTTATTATGTATTTAACATGGTTAATATTTGATCTTCCCCCTTATTTCCTGATGCACATAGTTTCATATATTTCTCTTGGAAATATCCTTCATATATTGGTGGAGTTACTTGCTTTTTCCGTATTTTATCCTAAAAAGTTACTATACTCGTATGTGGGACTAAAGGGTCTGTGTGTGGGAAAAGCTTTTCAGTGGGGCTCTGATTTTGAGTGAGAGCTCTCTGCTGCTCTTACTATCAACAGTGAATAATGACTATATTAAGGACCCATGTTCATGGGTCTGATTCTGCAGAAATTGAGACAAGTGATCAGGTGATGTAAATTGTGGGAGTGCCAGTGTTTAACACCTTTGACTTGTTGGTCACTAGATTCATGCCAGCAATTTATCTGAGACCCAACCTGTACCAGACAAGTCAGTCATGTGGGAGCATTTGCAGGATCAGATTTTGTGTTTGTGCTCTGAAGTAATAAATCTCTTAGGGAAGAGTGTCATTTTTACATGGTATTTTAGACATAAAATCTGTTTGATGTTTAGGGTAGAAAATTTGATTAAAAATCAGGAATTAAAAATTTTAGTACCTCATAATTTGATGGTACCTGTCAACTTTCAGCCCAGGCTACGCATTTCAAATTCACAGGATGTTTACTTGAAAATAAATGACAAAATTATGTATTGTGGGTGGGTGC
Organism: Apaloderma vittatum; assembly: GCF_000703405.1. Classification (NCBI taxonomy): domain Eukaryota; kingdom Metazoa; phylum Chordata; class Aves; order Trogoniformes; family Trogonidae; genus Apaloderma; species Apaloderma vittatum. The sequence continues at coordinate 64,686 of NW_009732211.1, read as the reverse complement.
ATTTCTACTTAGAATGTAGCTTTTGTATCCCTTTATGGAGTGTTTTTACCAGCTCCTGATAACCATCAAAGTGAATTTGTGATGTAATTGGTTTAACTGAAAAATAATATGTTAAGATGGAGATGTAAGCTGTGGCATTCCATGGTAATAGCTCAGTTATACCACCTTGGGTTATTCCCGATATTTACAGAGTACTTCAGAACCACCTACCTGACTGTTTTTTGAACTTTTTTTAAACTTTTTTTTTAATGCCATGTACATGAAAAGCATTTAAATTCCATTTAGTCTTTGTAAGCTAACACTGACGCTTTGTGTTTTGCAAAAAAAAGCTGTAAGTCTACTTGCTTATCTCTTTTACATTTTCTTTTTCTATATAGTCTTAGAATACTTCCCTTGCCTTCTCCACTGCTACCAATATGACTGTTTGAAGCTCACCTGGGCTGTTTTTTTCCCTTTCATCAGTTCATTTGTTGAGAAAACAATGTTTGTTTTCCACTGCACTTCATGAAATCTTGGTGCTATTACTGACCAGAAATAAAACCAGACAGATTTTAGTGAATGTAATGACACTTCATACTCCCTCACCTCTATCATTAGCCACGCTGATCTTAACATTATACAAAAAAATGGTATCACGGCAGGGTCCAGACAGAGTAGTTTTATCTGAGAACCTACTCTTGAGCGTGCCTGAAGCCAAACCAGTTGTCATAATCTTTCTGTGTTACAGCTGAGGAAGGATTAGCATCCTTCTCCCAGAAAGCAAAATTACGTGAAAATACGTATCAGGCAGATACCAGTCTCGGCTGGGAATAACTGCTCTTCTCATAGAGGAAATCTTAAGCGTGTCTGGGTTCTTCCAGTGCAAATCACAGCAAGGTGGCCGTAAACAATTGAGGATTATTTAGGCAGAAGTGTTTTCCTTTGCACTGGGATAAAACTGGTTATTTCACATGCCCACTCTGTGTCTCAGCTGAAGGGATGTATCTCACAGCTGGACAGTAACTTCCCAAACTCTGCCTGAACAGTTGTTAGCCCAAGAATGTGGCTTCTAAAGGGACTCAGAAAAAGAGAAGCCTGTAGAGTAGCAGCCCCGGGATAGTCCTGAAGATATGACTTAACAACTACCAGTATTTTAAAAGTTCTCATATGAAGATAGTTTTAAGCAGTGTATCCTGGTGCTTGCAATGACCATTTACAAAGTAGCTGAAGTTCTTCTAAGCCTGATCAGTAACTGCTCTAATTTTCAGCACTTGCGATTATTTCTCCTGCATTTTTTCAAGTCATGGGATAGAGAGGAAATGAGGAAAGAAACTAATGTGTCCTTATCTTGGGCAAGCTGAAAGCTCCAGCATCGTTTTGTGATGTTTCCAATGCAAATGCAAGGCAGAAGGGTGTATTTTTGTATTTACTTTATTAAAAACAGCCCCCATCCAGCTTTCTTTCATGCACCATTTCCCTTCACTGAGCCTTAACTAATGTAAAGATATTCTCTATCTTAAATTAAAAATTAGAATTAATCTGTTTGAATTGAAGCTTTAAACTGATAACTGTAATACAACTTCAGTTAAGCTTCTCCCACTGCTTCTAGTTTGTGCTTGTTTTAAAAAGGGGTTGTTACAGGGTGACTTAATTTATATGTGTCTGAGTGCATGCTCTTTCAAGAAAGGCCTGGTAATTTGATTTGGTCGCTGCACTTCTGTTATGACCCATTTTATCACCTCTGTAAATTCCACTGAAAGGCTTTGCGTTGGTCATATACCTATATTTATTGTGAATGCAATGTACACTGTGGCATTGCTCTCTAACCCGTCAGCGGAGAGCAATTAAATTGTACCCCGAAAACAGACCAAATGATCTTAACGTGAATATACCTCATCTCCCACATCCGAGAGCAGTTGCTCTCCTGCTGTCTTACATGCTTACGGCATAATCTGAGTAATCTTTTTGGCTTTTCAGCCTATTTTTAGTTTGCTGTTTGTTTTGCATTTATCTACATAACAAGTGTGGGAGATTATATAGAAGAGAGGAATGAAGTGCCTTGACCTACATTAACTTGAAGCTGGGTAGCAGCAACATTTCTGATTTGATCTGACAACACCTGGTTAAATTGATGCTTTATCTGTCCTAGCTGTTACTTTTTTGAGATGACGCTCTGTGATCTTCCCTACCTGTCTGTGCTCTCCCCAACCTCAGTTGCTCAGAGCACTTTTTTCTGTGGGAGATAGTGGATGACGGTTCAGCCCCATAACCCTTTTCCCAAGCTATGTAGAAAGGGAATCTAACTGATCATAGACAAAAATCATTTTCTTTCCCAAGTAGCAGTGTCATCTCTTTGAAAGCCTCTTTTCTTTTGTACAAATGTTCAGGAGCTTAAGACAAAGAGGGACAAAAAAAGCCATATAGCTCTGGCTGCCATCCTCCTCCTCCTCAAAGCAGAAATCCCTCTGACTGCATAGGCAAGAGGATGGATGTGCACCTCCCTCTGGATCCTTCCTCTTTAACTCTTTCTGATAAAGGCTGCTTGCTGGCTCTTTTTTTTGTATGTTCAGATACTAAGCATGTATGCCTGTATGTTCCCTACTATTCAGCACCTGTCCTTTAACCAGCTTTGTCTTTGGTCATGCTAGTCACCCATAACCTGCTTTGGAGGACTGAGGATGTCCATATTAGCTCTGCTAGAACCCCAGCAGAGTGAAGCTTACCACTGGTTTTATTGCAGAAAAAAGAGAAATTAGCTTCACTGCTTCTGTGGCGGATGGGCTGTGGTTCCAGCCAAGGGCAAGATACAGGCAGACAGCTGAGAGGTACAGACATGGATTGTATAAATGGCTTCTTTCAATAAAATACAGGTTTCCGGTTCTGGAGAGTGACCAGGTTGTGAGCACTGCCCTTTGAGAATAAAGCTCAGCATTTCTTCTGCAAGTGCTTGAATAGACACTGTGTCAGTCTTAATCTTGAACTAGTTTAGCTTTATTTGCCTTAACCACATTTGATCTGTGTGAATGGGTAGTTTATTGCTCTTAGAAAAGAGAAGGGTAGTATTTGCCTTGTGTTGCCATATCCATGTGCTTTTGACTTGTAAGATGTTTGTAGTTTGCTTTATAAAGCATCTGTCTATGCTATTGGCACTCCTGTAAATGTAAACACTAAACAGTGCATCATACCAGATCAACACCCTCCTACACAGTATAAAATACTGCTCCATCTTAATGAACAACTCTCTTCGTTTCACAGCCTTCACCTAAAACTACAACAATGGATCAGATATATAGCATGTCTTAAAAGTCAATTGATGAGGACCAAGGCTTCAGAGGGAGAAGTGGGTTTCAGCATTCAGTCCTTTACTGCAGACCTCTGTGTATGCTCATGAACTTTCCCTCCAGAAAAAGTGTGAAAACACTTCTTCCTCTTTCAGCCCCTCTTCTCTCTCTGTGTCTCTGCTCTGTGTCTCATTGCCTGCTCTTTTATTCCAGACGAATGCCGCCTCCTCAGCTCTTTGTGTGTTCTCCTCTTTCTATTTGTGTGACAGCTTCTAGCTCCTTTGAACATCCTCTTTGTAAATCCTCCTCTTCCCTACAAAGCTCTCCTTCCACTGATGTTTTGCTCCTATCTGTTGCCCATCATTCTGTACATCTCTCCACATATTTACTTTTGTGCTTTACTCTTTTATGTCTAATCTTTGCAGTGAAAAATCCAGTGCTTCTCTTCCTATTGATAATTGTGAAAAGAGGTGAAAGCTAGGGAGAGATGGGATCCTCCTCACTAGACTTGATCCGTTGACCCTTTGCTGGTCACGTGGACTTCTCTTGGGTTGGTAGCCTGGACACTCACCTAGTGAAATACAGTTCGCAAAGTAAACATTCTGTTTCCCTAGTTTAAGCTATGTCATGGTGCACATCTGGATAGCTCAGTTTCTGACTTGGTGAAGACCTTTGAATATAAGTTACAGCGTGTGTCTCTATTATACGTACACACATTCTCCCCCTCTGCACGTTCCCCATCCCTTGCCCACATTTTTCTATATGGCCTTAGGGAGCTCCCTCTGCCTTCACAGATGTTTCTTCTTCTCCGAGATGCATTGAAAGCATGTACATGCTGCTGATTGTCAAGTGGTTGTCTGAGCCTTGGGACTTCAGTGTAAGTCAGCATTATTTTCTGTTCAGCTGTTGTGCTTTGGGCAATCTCTGCTGCTTTTGTTCCTTCTGGATTGATTTTGTCAAAGATCAGCTTTGGGTTCTCTAATAATTTATGTCACAAACTAGTCCTTGTGCCTTCAAGATAGGCTGCCCAGACTGCCTATGAATACGGTAATCACTGTCCTGGCCAGGCACGTATTGTATTTAAACTGTTGTGCAATTGCTAACAGCTTAAGGCTATGTTAGTTTGTGTCTTGCTGCTGCAGCTTCTTGAAAGATTTGTTACCAAGAACATCTACTGCTCTCAAACTTTTAATGAGACTGAACAGCATGTGTTTTTTCACCCTGAAATTTTCCAGCCCAATGTTCCTTGCCATATTATCCTCAGTACAGCCTATGAAAGAGTTTCTGTATATTAAATCCAGTCCCCCTGATCTGAGCTGTGCTGTGTAATTTCACTAATGTTGCAGTCAGATTCTCTAATGTACACTTAAGGTGATTAGAAATAGTTTAGTGTTCTTTCTCTGTCTCTTACCCTCTTTATTTTTTCTATCCCTGTTACCCAAAGGAATTAAGAGCCGAATCTGTGTGGAAACCACTTCCCTTGTTACATCATTGCTTCACATCATCAAATTCCCTCCATAACGTATTCAATACCCTGTAATTGTTCCCACTGTAACAGTAGGAGCACACTTTTGGTAATTCCAATGCTCCCTTTCACCACTAACGTAACATTAGTTTTGTATTTAATATGACAGTATATCTAAGTTTAGTGTATCTCACAGTTTTACAACATTGGCATTCAGTGTACTGAGATTATCCATTTTCAGCTGCTGCATATTAATGTTGGCTTTGTGTGTATGAACTTCTGTTTTATGAACACGCTGCAATGCACTGTGCTGAAATTTGTAGATAGGCATAACATAGCATTTTGGCTATGCAAGATAAAATTTGAGAGTGTAGTAATAGCGCAGCTTTCTGACAAGTGTAAATGCTGCTTGGAGAGAATGCAGCAGAAAAGCTGAGGAGACAACCGGGAAGATTTCTCCTGACTGTTAGGGGAGGTTGGCAGGAGAATCTTAATCCTCGTGTCGCACACTGGCGTTCTTTTTGCTAGTTAAAAGAATTGCGAAGAAGAATCGCTAAGACTGCAAAGACTCCTGTTCAGGCTGTGGTTTCAAAGTGCTGGTAAATATTTAGCCCAAATCCAATGGAACAACTGTTATCCTGTGATATCGCTGTTCAGAGCAATGTTGTAAATCTTCTTCCTTCTCAGCAGCAGCCTAGTAGAGTTCAGTCCATGGGAGGGTTGCGTGGGTAGCATTAGAGACAGCAGGATGGAAAAAGAATAAATGTACCTGGGGTTTCACTTTCATCTCTATACATCACTTGGTTTATTGACCATTTGTTTTTTTCAGAAAGGACCTTTTTGGTCTTTCACATGTGGCTCCGAGGAGTCAAAGCTTGTCCAGGACTTTCAGTCTAGCAGAGTAAATGAAGACCTCCTGGAATCCACTAATTCCTGAAAACTGCATTGAGCTAAATCTGCTTAATATTACATATTAAATCTGATATCCTGGCTAAATTGCAAGTTTCAGGATTACATTCTATTTTATCTGTATTCCTTCTCCTGCACCATAATTACCATAGTTTTCTTTGCTTTGCACCTGAGAATATACACGGTGGTTTTTTTGGTCCTTGTACTGAACATTTGTAGCCACCCTCAGTACGGTTCTGTAAACTCCATAATTCTTCCTCTCACTGGCCCTAGAACTGGCTCCACTTTAGCTGAGGGTATCATGATTCTTCTGTGCACAGTCTGCAGAGCACTTGTAATAAAAGGCATTATGGAGACATAATGCGCTACTCAGAAATCTAAGCATGTCTATAAAATTAATACGGTTTTATTTTTCAATTTGTCGATAGTGTATCTTTCAGGCTATCTTTACTCCACCTGTATTTCACGGTAATGGCTCTTCTGGGGCTTTATCGCTGGAAAAAAAAAAGAAAATCATCCACCTCATATTGATGGTGTCTTGACTAGCAGCCTAATGCCACAGACTAAGCATGTTCCTTACCTTTCTTGTACAGAAGTGGTCTTTGACACTTCTAAAGGTTTTCAACCACTTTTCCTACTCAGTTGAATTGCATTGCTTTGGGGTGAAAATAAACCACTGAAAAAAATAAATTGTAAAGTTTGATTGGCAGAGTTTCCTTTCACAATCGCTGTGTTTCCAACTCCTCCTCCACAGGAAGCAATTGTAAAGAACAATCTCTACTTGGCACTTAAAGACCTAGAAGTCATGTTTTCACCCTGACTGCAATTTCCAATCCAGGTTGCTTTGTGGGATCTTCGAATCGTATTGTGAAGGCTTAGACCACATTGACTAACCTCGAGGACGTTCAGCTGCCACAACAGTTGATTTAACAATTTTTCAAACATTTCCCTGATCCTAGCCTTCTACTAGAGAGAAAATGACATCTCTTCCTTATTATGTGCATTCCCTTTCTTATCTCTTTCCCCTTTGTCCATAAAGGTAATGTCTAACATCAGCATGGACAATGGATTAAGCTGTTTTTCATATAGGGCTACTAGGACCATCTCACCGTTTAGGTCACGTGCACACTTTCACCTGGCGTTACAAAACGTCCTGACATGTAGTTCCCGAGACTTGGTGCCTGATGAATCCTAATGTGTCAAAATGGTCTTTCTGGTTTGATTTCTGCAGGATTTTTGGTGCTCTTCCTTAGGAGCTTTAAAGCCACATTCACTTTTTCTTTTTTTAAAGGAAGGAGAGAACATAACTGTTCAAACTCCTGTGTTTTCTTAGAGAACAGTATCAATTGTTAAAGAAGGACCCTCTGACCTTTAAGGTTCAGATGACTTTGTGTCCAATTCTGCTGGCAGGCTAAACAGTACAGATGTACAGAAGCTGAACACAAATACTTCTTTCAGTGGAGAATGGAATAATGTGTGTAAACATTTTGTTTTATTTACCCTTGTTATTCTTGCTTGTTTTTAGCTGAACAGTCAATAGTTACAACTACTACTAAGAGAATATCTTTCATTGGGAAAAAAAGCTTTATTTGGGAAAATAAGGTTTACAATGATATGATTAGCACAGTGGTCAGCTAAAAAGACGAACAAGAGGATATCCCTCTATTTTGGATATGTAGAAAGCATTTCTGGATTGTCATTGGAATAGAACTCAAGCAGAAAATACTTCATATAGTACAGATGGATTTAGAAGTTATATCCATGAAAAACATTTTATTCTTGGAATTATCAGTGACTCCACCCATTGGTCAGTGGCTGGGTATTTGAGAAACATCAGTTTCTTGTCAGTCCTTCTATTGGTTTTAAAGGGAAGATCATGACTTGTGAAAAGTTCTTAAAGTTTAGTGATGTCTAAAGAGCTTGAAAAAGACATTTTGAAACATGTAAACTCAAAGGTGAAAGAGTGATTTCCCAATGCATATAAATAGCTGTAAACATTAATTTTTTAAGACGGTTGGCAGTAAGGTCAAACAGGGTTTCTTACTTGGTATTTTGATTGTCCTTGAAGTTGTCAGTTCTGAAAAAGGAAAAAGGCAGCTGGAAATGAGAAGAAACAAAAAGCAGATCTTGTCGCAGCTCACAGGCATTAAAATGAAAGGCATGCATCCTGCAAGGGAAAGCAGAGCTCTGCTGTTGCCTTGCAGGCTGCTGAGGTATGTTGGGAGCAAACATCGCTAAAGAATGTTTGTTCACTGCTGGCTTACAGGTAGCTCTCTGGAGAACTTTCTGTACAAGACGTAAACAATCCAAGCAATATGACCTTCCCAGAGACATCTTCACAGAATATTCTTCAGTATAAACCTCTAAAGGCAAAATAAATAAATTAAAGGAATTCCCTAATGTAAGCATTTCTACATGTGCTAAATCAACACCATGTGAGTGTTGGTGTACATTACCATGTCTATCAAACAGGAGTGTCTAAGGCCTTTGTATGGGTTCTTCTTAAATTAAAGCCAGGTGAGTCATGTCACCAGATGTGTTTAGAAACATCCTGTAAGCATATTTTCAGGTATATTGAACATTTAATGTTTGTAGTGGCTGGTTAGCATCAAAAGGCTGCATATCACTCTCCCCCTGTACTCTGCTGTTGTGATACCGCACCCGCAGTAATGTCTGTAGCTCTGGGGCCCCCAACACAAGAAGGACGTGGACCTCTTGGAGTGGGCCCAGAGGAGCCCACATATATGATCGGCGGCTGGAGCACCTCTTCAACAAGGACATACTGAGTTGGGGCTGTTCAGACTGGAGAAGAGAAGGTTCCGAGGACACCTTATAGGAGCCTTCCATAGAACATAACCCTCTTGCCATGAGCAGGGACACCTCCAACTAGACCAGGAGAGGGTTGCATCTAGATGATCTTTAAAGGTCTTTTCCAACGCAAACCATTCTAAGATTCTCTTCTACGATATTCAAGTCCTTTGCAATTTGTTTTTTCTTATATACACTCTTGTGGCACAGTCTAGTAGAAATCAAGAAATCCAGCATGGTAAATGTTTGCGTTTGTTATTATTCAGAAAAGTTGGAAGATAAAATAAATAGAGTGTACTGCTCTGGACTTTCATATCTCCTTTCACCCACACACATACCTGCAGTAACACTCTCACAGTGTTTCTCTGAAGGTGATCCCTGTTTTGGAGTTAACAGAGGAGCTCTGTGTTCATAAACTCACAAGCTGCTACCTACACTCGCTAATGGCTCATTTCTGTGGCTTCTGGGACTGGATAAAGGTGTAAGTGAACTGGGTTTGTGTTTGGGCTTTCCTATGAGTCCATGGTGGAGGCTGCAAATATAAATATCTTCACTTTATGCCCCTTTATAGGGAAACTGCTATCCTTCGGAGTTCATGCCAGATACCTGTGTTGTGCCTGAAGGCAGAGAGAAACCACCAGTCAAGCCAGAGGCAGTTTCAGTAGAACATGCCAGTGGCTCTAGGCTCTCTCAGGATGCAGGGAGCAAAAAGAAGTCCTGCCCAGAGAAGTAGAACAAAACTTAGCAAAATCAGAAGTTCAAACAAGTGTTGAGACTAAAATTGTTTTAAATTATTGCTTGGTTCCCCCAAAAAAGGGATCAGATTTGAAAAGTTACTCAATTTGTGTAAAAAAAAAATTAAAAAGATGAAATTTACAGAACTTTAATTTGGAGTAGATGGAGTTGTATATTATGGGTGGCATTTCCACATGCATGCACACATATGTGTCACAGTGAGAGAAGCAGCATCTGAGCACTCTTAGAAATGTGGTTCTTAGTCTTGTTTTCAAGTGTTTTTTAGAGCTGTGGAAATATTTGGATGAAGAGTTTACGTCTTTTAAGCCACTGATTAGACAAAGAAAAGGTATTATTAGCTAGATAGTCCTCCACGTCACTCTTCAGATGGTGTATGGCCTAAAGAACCAACCCAAGCTCTGAAAGGGCTGCAGGACTTCTTGCCTTTGTTAACAAAAATGATGATTAGATTTCTCCTTGTTAGAGGGATGTCATTATTGCCATTTTTATCTGTACTCCCGATTGACCTGTTTCGTTCTTGCCTTTGTATATAGATTGCACTTCTAAAGGCAGGAACTGTGTTTTTCTGTCACTTTGTGCTTGACGTGATGGTTTCTGCTGTAGCAGGAACAGCAGAGGATGGCAGGACTTTAAACATGGGATGGCAACAAGTTTTATTTGCTTCCAGCCTACACTAGATTGTATCCCACCAGGAGAAGAGCTGACAACTGCTTACTTGTTTCCTGGAAACACTGACCCTCTTGCATTCGTGTTTTCTGACATCTGTAAGGGTTGAAGACCATATAGGAGAGCACAGGAAGTCATACAAACCATTAAATCTTCCCCTGCCCTGACACATATAAGAAACTCCATTAAAATCAAACTTGGTTAAGAAAAAGGAAAGAAATGAAAAGGACTTGCATCATGACTGCATGTACCAAGTCCCAGCCCAGGGCAATTTTGTATAGTTTAATTATAAATCCTTGCAGGTTGGGACTTAGGCTAGTAGCAAAGATACAGCCTTAGCTGTGGAACAGGAGCACAAACAGTTTCATTAACGTAAATAAGGGCAGCTGAACTAATGGAGCAAGGTCAAACTAGACTCCTTTTACTGGGTCTTTACTTTTGATCACTGAAAACTACCGAAATACAGATGGGATACAATCTATGTGGCTGAAAGCACCTGTATCCTAAATAATTAACGTGACATTTACAAGAATGTTTGCTTACTCTTTTCCGCCTTTTTTTTTTTGACCAATTACTTCCAATAATGATAGCAAGTAGGCTTCTACTCCTGACTGAGTTAGTGATTAGAATGTCAAAGGGGCTTGTGTAATGTCTTCTGTATCTTAATAAACCTGTCAGCTGAGGTTATGTTGCTTTCTAATTTTCACCAGTGTAACATGTCGCTGCACAGCTGGGGAGAAATGGCAGACTCGTGAGCACGCAGCCCAGCGTTGTGTTTTATTATAAGGTTGTGTCCTGATCAAAATATACAAAATGGTTAAGCTTTAAGTTTATAAATTAGGTCTGCACTTTAACATCTGTCTGCTGCTGTCTTTTTGTGTGCTTAGTTTTGACTGTTGGATCTGTATTGTCAGCCTTTTGCATCTTTTGTCTTAGTTTCCTTCGTGGTGCCTCATTTAACATGCAGAATATAAATCCCACTTGCAGCGGGGTGCAAACAATTAGTAATCAATAATAATAGCAGCTAGGAAATCCTAATGAATTATGGTGGAATATGTGTATCTTGATTTGTCTCTGTGTGTGTGTCTTGATGTTTAAGAGCAAGCTAAAGCAAGAAGTTGTGGGAGGAGAATCCAGAGCTCTGCAGATGGCTGGAAAGAAAAGCATCTCATTAGTTAGGTGGATGCAGTGGGAGCGTTAGATTAATGGTTGCACTGTGTGAGTTCAGTCCCTTATATTTACTGTGCCTAATGATTTGCTTATATGTAAGTGAGGCCTTGCAAAGAGGTCTTTAGAGACACTGCATTCAGATAATTTTTGGTTTCTACCAGGTAACTTTCCCTTTTACTGAAATTTCCGAGAGATCGGCAGGGACTGTTCAAAGGGGAATCCTAGGCAATCCACCACTGGCACAACAGTTGCATTCCTCAAGTTTGTGTTTTAGAAGCATCTTCAAAAGGGAAAAGCCATTCTCAGGATTGCTTGGCTCTTCTTGCTGAGAATACAGCATGATCAAACCATGGCAGCCCTCTTCCTCACTCATGGGCTGCTGTGCACTGGCCTCTTCTGGGTACACGTAGGTCCCATCTTCAAAGTTTCATATGGCCTAGGCCTGCGGTAGCAAAACCTTGCCGAGAGCCCTTGTTGTAGACTAAGACCCCTCAGAGGCCCCTCAAAACTGCTTTATAAGAGTGGAAGCTTTCTGCCCCCCCCCCCTCCGTGAGTAGCACAGGGCAGTCTTAGCCTGTCAACAGGGTGCTGGAATGAAAGTGCTAGCAAATGTAAAATCACCTGTCCTGGACAGGAACCATGCAACAGATTCACCCTGAAGCTACCAAGTCCCAACTATCTTCTTCAGACAACTGGTATATGAATTTGGCCTGCTTTTATTACTGTAAATGTAGTGGTACCTGCACCTGATAGTATCAAATCAAGTGACTGGAGAAGAATAGTTCTGCTAAATGAGAAAACAACCAACCACTGCATACTGTTTTCCCCACTGAAAAAGGAACACAAAATATATGCTGTGCTGTCTAATGCACGAGCAACAGTAACGTAAACACAGTGATAAAGAGTGCAGAGTCCAGGCTAGCAGCTGAGCAGACCAGAAAGCCGCAAGTTTCCAATTTGGTCAATACAGTTGCTGCTCAGGACATCAATCTAAATCCTACATCCTTTATTGCTATTTTTCTTCCCCCATCAGGAATCACTGCCACTGGTTCTCCCTTCCCCTTCTATCACCCTCTTTCCACCAACATAATCTCTGTTCTTCCTGGATATGTTTTTCCCCCTCCACCTGCTACTTCTGGGTTTCCTCTTTCTTTGTCTTCCTAGGAAGGATCACCTTGCCCGAGGGTGTCTCCTACCCCTGGCACAAAGGAAGGAGGACCAGGTCCTCTCCGTCCTCTGCAACATGCGTCATTTCCAAGTTAGGATTTAATCAGCCATGGGAAAGACCAATGGTACCTATAGCAGGGAAGGTGCAACTCTAGAGTATATAGCAAAGGCCAGAATGACCCAGATGGGCATGGATTCAGCCGGCAAAGGGATCTGGATTCTGCATTTCAGTTATTTGTGACAAATGTGAGCGTTTTGGTTTTTTTTTCCTCCTCATTACATTTTCTCAAAGTTGCGTTGCGCAGAGCTAATCAATTATTAGAAGTGGCTCAAAATCTTCTCAAGACATATGGGGATCATTGGCATCTGCGTGTTTAAGTAAGCAGGTATTTTACAGCTTGAAAATACCATATGCCTAAGGTTTTAATGTAACAATTTAGTTTTGAAGAGCTGCAGCAGTAACACAAGTGTCTGCAACTCACCTACCATATGCTGTGGTGTGAGGGGACAGCAACAAACACTTATGTTACATATCCTGTTTCTTCACTGGAGATGGCTAAAAATGCATATTGAAATGTGTTTGGGTTTCTAAAACTGAAAATAACATCCATTTAAAGACATTTTAATAAAATCAGACTTTTAGTGGGCTGTGTTTACTACAGAAATAAAAATTGCCATGATGTGTACTGTACAAGAGGGCTTTATGTTCAAATGGATCGAATCCAGTGGATGCCACCAGACTTCTGTGCCTTGGTCACTTAAGCACTACTGGCAGTTCCATCTGGAAGCCATTATTCCAGTTTCCATGTTTTTCAGGGTTTGCAAGTTTGCATACATCGATCATGATTTAAAGCATTTGTCCTTTATTTAGTTAACAAGAAGGCACAGCTGTTCTCTTGCTTCTCACACCAATCTCTTTTGCAGTATAGCTGTCTCAGAGGACTAAACTTACCTGGAGTTTCTTACTCATGTAATTCACCGTATGCTTCTGGAAGGCATTTTCTCAATATTTTCTGATATGCATCTTTCTCCTAATTAAAAAACCACAAAAAACCAAAACACAGGTAAAAATCTTTAAATAAGGTCTGTACCAACAGGAATTTAGGATTTTATTTTATCTGACCTTACCAGACTATTACGATGTTGAAGGCAAATTTGTCCTTAAGGTATAAATTGTGCCATTGGTATTTTGGTAATTTATTTCCCTGCTTCTTGCTTTTCAAGTAAGTTTTTAGAGAATGTTAAGAGCGTTGGCCCAAATACACAGCTCAGCTGGGACTATAATCTTCCCCTTAGAAGAATGCTAGCTAACAAGGCTGCTGATGTGTCACCTAATAATCTGCTAATTATAAATGATGCAAACACGAGCGTGGGATAGTTGAACAGCAGCACACAACAGGCATTGCCTGCCTGATGATTACAGCACAAAAGGGTGCAGAGATTGTAAAATGCAGGTCCAAAGGCCAGGGTACTTCAACCACCTGAGGCATGCCTTAATTACCCTGAAAGGCACAGCCTGTCATGTTCTATTACTATTGTGTATTATGGGAATAAGGTGTTACTTATACATCAGAAAACTTATTGTAGACTATATATTGCCTTTTATGAATTTAGAAGAGAAATTGAGTTTTGTCAGTAAATCTGGCATTCCATTCTTTCAGGGGGAAAAAAGGTATAATTTGTACTTTAATTAACTTTTTTTTCTCTAGATTGCAGCCTCTTTTGCAAGTAAGAGAGTGTTATTGGTTTGGAATTGATTTTGGTGTCATATGTTGTCATTTGACAAAAAACAGTTTTACTAAGCTGTTTGACATTAGAACAGCTGGTAATGTCACTTTTGTTAATGTCTTTAACCACATTTTTAACAAAACAGCAGATGCTCATCACAAAAGCCATTTTCCTCTTCCATCCAAATGTGTAAAATCAGCGAACTTACTGCTTCAATTAAAGCTGAGCCTTCTCATCAAGGGAACTGACCTGAAAACAGACAACAGTTTTAGGAACACCCTTTAGGTATGTATCTGGTTAACATAAACACCACCTTTACACCTGTGGAATTTGGAGGAATGTGTTCTGCAATACATCTGGCTGCTGCAAAGGGATCCTAAAGTTGTCACTTCTGAATTTTGAAGGATCTGTTTCAATGCTGAAATTCTCAACAGCCACAAAAAGAACTTAGCGTTACTGTGTATACAGAACTATATGTTTTGGCATTATTGTGTCCTGTTTCTTAATATAAATTGTATTTACAACTGAATAGTTCAACAGCTAAGAGGAACTGTAATCTAGGATGTTAAATACCTCAGATTGTAACGTACATAAAAATATTTCTGCTTATAAAACTGTATCTGCATTTTGTCTGGTCACATAGAAGAGGATTTCCAACCAGAACAACATAAAAGTGTGTGCTAACAAGTAAGAACTTCCCTAGAATCTGCCCATTTCTTTTGGTGAGTGCAGTTTTTATACATAGTTGATTTATGATAAAAACAAAAGGTAATGTGCATTTAGCAAATCCAGTGCATTTAGTCATTTTTTTGTGTTATTCTTTGAAGATTTTCAGACATCTGTAGTTCACTTCTGTTAAATTTCAATTTGACTTTTGCTGTCAAGGTGACAGACTCATCCTCTGTGTCGTGTTTTAGCAACACTTCATAAAATCTTAGCTTGGATAGTGAAATGGAAAATGACTTAATGGAGGGATTATTTAACTCTTTCAGACACTTCAAAAGGAAAAAGTTAAAATGAACATTTAGAAATGGTAGCCCAGTAATTTAAAAATTATTTTATATTTTTAATATAGAAATACTCTCTTCCTCTCTTTTTTGTCTTTAAATACTTTTTTTTTTTTTTTTTAGCTGAAGGTCAGTTCCAATACTGGAAGTGTTACTAGGCAACAATTAAAAATGCTGTCTCTACAGCTTTTAAAGTCTGTTTATTACATAAAATATCTTAAGCTTACACATGCTTACTGTAAAAAAGAAATTATTTCTTTCTTTTTGTGTGTGTGGTGGTAGCAGAAGAGACATATACCTCATGACCAAGGTCCATGTAGTTCATATTCTGAAATATACCTTTAAAAAAAATCTCTGCATCTGTAACAATCCCTGTTAATACAAATTTGATAAACTTTGTAACAAATATTTGTTGACATAGAACAGTAAAATAATCATTTTCACTTGAACGATGAAAGCCTTTTCCTAATTTATTAATTTTGTGAATAATCTTACAGACACAACAGTACTGCCCTTGTACTGTGGCTGGTTGTGTTGTGCTCCAAAATTTCTGCTGCTGTTTTCTTCCATTTGTAGCTAAGTTACATACCTGTTTGCATGTTAAATTTCTGATTATTTTAACAAATGCATGCACTAGGCAGGCTAGCTGTAGGATAAACAAATACTTGGGACTTAAGGCACCATATTTATGGAGAGGGAAATTTAAATTCCTAGCAGTGACCATTCAAGCTTTGTGCTAGTTTACAATATTTGATGGTTTTTAGTGTTAAATATTAACATTTCAGTTAAAGAAAATTTTCAGGTTCTCTCCAGCTGAGTGACCAGTTGCAATAAACTGAGCCCAGATGTCAGGTTCTGAACACTTATGATGAATTGCTTGTAAAACATCTACTGTCTTACACTGTAATTCCCTGAAAAATTATACCCATTTCATCCTTTCAGGATATCTCACTGACCAACCAGAAGTGTGAAGTTAAATGATAAATGGCTGATTTAATAATATCACAGGCAAAATTCCAACTGATGTGTTTAGAGTTTCACCCACTTAGGCAAATGAAAGATAAAATGTTTTTGGCTGTATTATTTGTTTAGATATTATCTTAGGGATTTTCATGAAGTAGAAAATACTTAAAATTCCGCCTGCAGGTAAAGTGAGTTTGTCTTGACCAAGGTCTGGATGTTTAGTACCTGTTTAGCTATTTAAGGAAGTGAAATACCACAATCTGCGAATGTTGAAGGGTTTAATTTGGGAATTTGCTGTAGATTACTTGTATTTTTGAGATTTTTCAAAACCTATGGGTCTAGTCATAGACCTTCAGCAATTCACTCATCCTTTACTTTGCTTGAAAGTTGCCTACATGAAACTAAGAGTTGGATTCAGATTTCGTTCCAGTATTTTGGTGCACTGTACCATTACTCTCTCTTATTTTAAATATGTTCTGAAAGTTTTATGAAGTGCTATAAAAATGTTCTGTTTACTGCAGGTGGTGTTTCTTTATGTATATGTGGATAGCCCTTAAGTGAAGGGCAAAGTGAAATAATTCTTCATCTTTTAAATTACAGATAGTAGCCTGTTTCAGTGGTTATACAATACAGCAGAGCAGGTGAGCTTTAAATATGTGTTGATAGATTTTTGTGTGACTATTCTGTGTTTATCAAAGGATGATGCTTCTGGAAAAGGTCTTGGTCCCTTTATCTTCACATTCCTCTGAAAAGTTTCTCCTTCGTAGTTCCCCTCCTTACTGGGTAGTGTATTCCCCTTGGTGTCCAAATAATTAGAGCTCATTTCTTCATCTCTTCCTTCTTTGGCCCAATAATAACCCTGAATACTGACTATTTTTTTTCTGCTCAATGAAGATCAAACATCGTATGTTCCTTCCCTGCCTTTCTTTTTTACAGAGAATTACATTCCCCTAAACAGGGCAGGTTTATTTGTTCAGTGAACTTTGAGCTGGCTCTTCTAAGTAGGCTTTTCTGAGCAGGTTTTGGGACCACAGAAATTATACTCTTCTTGTTCTTGGAGTTATATCCGTGTCTGTTTTCCTCTGCTGCTTTAATTATTTTGAAGTATTGGGATAATCTGAGTTTTCAGCCGTTCTCCAGGAAATGTTTCTTGTTCTTGCTCTGAAACAGAATTTGCCCAAAACCTTTTAGATGATGCTATAGTGTATGTGCAAGCTCTCACTGCTTCCAACTCCTGCTGTGTAGGAGCTTTGTCTATCCTTTCTTTTTGCCCAAATAAAGGACTTTTAGTCTGTTTGGGTAGACAATTGTTTCAAGGTACCCCTTAACCAGCAGTTTAAGACTTCACACACTTAAAATATGCACCTATACAGAAAGAGCTAGATAGGGATGTTGACAAACTGTATTTATTTTACTATCCTTTTATTAAAGAATCCTTTTCACTCTCCAGAGAGCATGACCTAAAGGTTAATAACTATCCTTCCATTGACTTCAGCTTGTGTCAGATCAATTCCTGATCACTATCTATATGCTGTAGAATTATCCAATTGAGTTTACTGGTGGGTTTTAATTTCAGCATCAATATTTTTCTTAAAACTTAGAAATAAATGATATTTGAAGGTGGGAAGTGAAACCCCTAAAATACATCCTCCAAAAGAGTCAGTTATTAGCATCATCCATCTTTCAGTAATACTAGTAACTCAGAAGTCACGAAATACAGAAGATTAGTAGGCCCAAGACAACCTTGAATAACGTGTAAGTTCTATTCAGGGTGGTTATCAAATGCAAGCTGACAAGAAGTCAAGGTGAAATTTGCCATAAATGATTGCCAGCTGCTTCTTTTGTTTTTAGGAGGTGTATCTTTCTCTTGGAAGCTGAAATTAATTGAAATTGTTTCACTGAATTTTGGTGAGAATTCCTTTCTAAAATGTAGTTACCTACACACAGTTAGGGTAAATAAATGTTAAGTATCT
Source organism: Apaloderma vittatum (assembly GCF_000703405.1). Lineage (NCBI taxonomy): Eukaryota > Metazoa > Chordata > Aves > Trogoniformes > Trogonidae > Apaloderma > Apaloderma vittatum. The sequence continues at coordinate 46,814 of NW_009732211.1, read as the reverse complement.
AGAGAAGAGCAATAGAGTTCTGTAAATTATAATGTGCATGCAGAGTGCTGGGAATTGTCAGAAAACACTGTCCTTCCAAGCAGTTAACTGTACCTGAATATAGTTGAATTGTTGAATCTTCATAACCATGAAATTGTGGGTGCAAGCAATGAGTGAATGGAGAGAATCGACAGTAAATTCAGGGAAGTCCTTAACTCCTAAGTAGGCACAAGGTGGAGTTTCATAGAGAGTGTAGGAGGGAAGGAAAGAAGCTGGTGGGCCACACGTTCCTTGTGCAGATTGGGCGGGCTCACAGAGAATTAGACATGCAGATTTGGTGTTTCTTCATACCATTTCCCTTGCAGGGGACATTCTAGGGTGCATACTTGCAATGGTCTTTGTTGTGTCCTAGGCTTTTGTGACTCCAGGCTTGTGGACTTGAAATGCTCTTGCGGCTCCCTTGAGAACAACTATTTCCCCAGGACCCACGTGCAAGCATCCCAGGGCTGTTTGCAAAGAACACGTACATGTTGTATTCCAAGCTCTGGATTTTTTCAAACACTTGTCAGTTACTGTTTTTAAAAAGTTGTTCAATCTATCCTCTTCAAAGAGTTTCTGTTGCAACAGTCTCTATTAGAGGTGACAACATTGTTGCTGGGTAAAGGTGCGATAGAAACTGTGACAAATAGGGCAAACCAATTCTGGATTGTGGTAACAGGAACTGTACTGGATGCTGCTGTGCATTTGTCATGACATTCTTGCGATGTTGTTTGTCTCAGCAACAGCACGACTTCACACTACACTGAGGAGAGCAGAGGAAGACGAATGCCTGTGTTGAAGATGGTAGAGCAAAATACGTAATGAGCGCTGTTTGGAAAGAAAAAAGGTCAAAAAGAAATTACTTTTCTGAACAGCTATGAATATTTGCATTGTTGTGCAGAAAATGGCAGTGCTAAGGTGAGATTTAACTAGTTACCTAAGACTAACTTCATTATATTACAGCTGGAACCTGCGAGACACTCCAAGCAGAGTGCTGCTGCGTGGACGTGCCTTATCACCATTACCTACACAATAGGCCTAATAAATCTCAATGTTTACAATGCTTTATTTACAGCCTTGGGTATATCAGAACTTGCTAACGTGGGTCTTTGGTGAATGACACAAAAACAGCTTCTTTAGCAGCTTGAATAGCCAGTCGGTATTTCCTCTCTGAACCTCAGTATTTGATTCAAAGTATTTTCATAGATTTAACTGATAACTCAGCCCGCAAACACTCTTCACTGAAAAGACAGATTCCCTTTCACTGTTCAGTTAGCAGTATTGGCAACAACCTGCTGTCCTTTCAGAAAAGTCAAATAGATTGCATACAGTTTTTTTTTTTCAGGCTGAAGTTTTCCTTGATCTGTGTGAATTTAGTTATTTTGTGAAATGACAAAGTTGATTCATTTAACTGAGTGTGTTTCAGCTCAAGCCTTCCTGGTTCAATGAACATTTTGGCATATGTAGTGGCACTGGAACTCTCTGATCTGGAAAAAAAAAAATATTCAAATGTTAGCATCACTTTCCCAACCACAGCTGCCTGTGAGCAAAAACTTTACCTTTTTGCCCTCTCCAGTGCAGATCAAATTCACATAGAATCACAGAATAATTCAGGTTGTAAGGGACTTCACATCTTCAATGGGATCTTCAATTTGTCTAAGCTTCAGTGAGAGCTCGTGTCTTACTAGAGTACAGAGATCCAGCAGTTGAAAGAAAAGATATTTTTCATTTGTCCTGCTGTTCATTACATGAATTGGGGATTTGTGGTTTTCTTTTTGTCTTTATCCAAGAATTGTGAAGGTAATAAGAGACATACAATACCCCACAGGAGCAGAAGGTAACAGGGATCCTGAAGAAGGAGGAAGTATGTGTGTACCCAGAGATGAGGTGGAGTCAAGGACTGAGAGATCCTGGGATGAGCTGGGAAGTGCTGTGTGTTAAGGAATGAGTGTTGACTTTGGGGCAGGGGAGAGAATAAGAAACCCTTGCTGGTGGCAGAGTGAAATGCAAAGGTGATACAAAGTCCTGAGGAGAAGAGGAAGACAAAAAAGGATGGGAGCTTATTCTGGCATAAACTGAGCTGCCTCTGTCCTGGGAAGGAGGAGAGAAGGAGGGACAAACCATTCCCCAGTCATGGAGGAGAAGCTGTGGGCTTCAGGCAGCCACAGGGGAAGGAGGAGCTCACTAGCTAGGATATCAACATGGAGCAAGGGATGGAAGCATGGAGAAAGCTCTGGACTTCTGCAGTGAGCTCATTGTATAGAGCCAAGACCCACTACACACCCATATTTCTTGTGGTAACTTTACTAATGATGCCAAGCCCTTGGAACTGTCAGGTGGACCTTAATATACTGTATTTGTTATATTGAATTTTGATCTTTGAATCTGAGTGATGAGTGTATTATTTGCTACACCTAAAATTGGTGTCATATTTTGCTTGAACAGCACATAAGACATTTTTACATAATGCAGCTTTCCTGTTCCAACCTTTCAGCTAAATACTGCAAAATAACAACAAGAAAATAGTTTCTGCAAAGAAGCAGAAGTATTTTATGACAAAAGTAGCATTTGGAGTAACATTCCAGGAGAGCACAGATGCTTTTTTTCTCCTTATCACTCTCATTAAGGCTCTGAGAGACTTCTTTCTACCATGTCTCGCTGTTGGAATACCTGTCTCCAAACAGCCTTCTGTAGTGGAAAATCCAATTTAATCTCAAACAGTTTTATCAATTCTGCACTACTTTTTTCTCTTATTGGAAAATAAAATGAAAAGATCATATGTCAACTTGACTACAAGCTGTAAAGCTTCTGAGCTTGCATTAATAAATATATGCATCACTTATATGTTTGCACATTCGTATATGTATAGCTGAAGACAGCTGCTTTATAGGCTAAGGTTTGTTTATGCTGCATAGAATATATTTTTCCAATTTCTAGCGTTCTTGAAATGCAGATTTTTTTTTTTCCAGAGATTGTCCAGCTCTCAGGTCTTCATGAGATGAAACTTAATTTATTTTTCAGGGAGAAGGAACCTGAGAAATTAAATAAAAAGTCTGTCTGGGAATGTTATATGCAGTTATTTAATTAAAACATTAACTCATTTTTTCACTCTGTGCTCCTGCTGATGGAGAAGGGTCGCATGTGCTCACTCATGCTGTGCTTTCCACAAACTAGGGTAAATTTGGAGAGTGTGAAGGCAAAGGAAGGACTTGCAGAACCCTTTAGTTTTAGCTCTGCAATGCAGAATATATTTAAACAAGCAGATTTGAAAATTGCTGTTGAAAACACAGGCACCCCTGCCAAGGCATCCATGTGCAGCCATCTCGAGGGCTCTAATTGTTTTTAATTACACTGACCAGCCTCACCTGGGACCTGTACCCACACCCCCTCAGCTTGTTGCTCTGAGGGCTCCATTCCAGCTCAGCCTTGAGCCGTCGTGTGCCTGCCTGCAGTCCTGGATGGATTTTGGTCTATCACTTGCTCTTTACAGGGTGGTTGATGGACTCTTGAATGAGCGCCTCTCTTAGCTGTTGTGTCCAGATGCTGTGGGAGGTCTCTGGAGCAACCCCCGATTCGTCTTCCCAGTGGAGCAGCTGCTCTTCAGTGCTTATTCTGGCCTCACACCAGTGACTTGCCTGTGGCACCTTACTCAGGCAGCATCGTGCTGGCTCTGAATTTCATATCCCTTTCTGCTTCCCAAGTCAGGTATGTCTGTTGGATCTGCGGGTTTCCTACAGCTGTGCTTGCTTCCGTGTGCTGGGAGTGACTGCAGAGAGCTGGTGGGGCTCCCTGGGGGAAAGCCCTTGATGGCTGCTTGTGGCCTGGTTTGGGGGCAGCTCTGTCACCTCCAGGGCTGGGAGATCAGTTTTCATCAATGTGAATTTAAGCAGGAAAGATAGACTGGAAACAGAAATTCTTTTCCTTTTTAAGCAGCAGCTGTGTAGTTTTACCCATAGTAAAGAGTGCTTACCTTGGCTATGAAATAATGCCCGTAGCTAAAAAGCTTTTGGCATTGTAAACGATCACACATTTCATTTCAAGGTATTTTTCTCTTTCCTTCAGGCAGTGTTGTACAGCTCTATCCCTCAAAACGTGACACAAGTTAATACTGCATCAAACACTTGAAAGTAACACTAATGCAACGCTAAGAATGAAAAGTACCCCAAAGTCGGGAAATATCAAGGGCCTTGCTTCTTGTAGAGTTATTCACTTTGCTGTCCTGTAAACTCTTACATATTTTATGATGTGCTGAGGTAGAACGCTGCTAACGTGTGTGATAAGGCCTAGGTTTATGAAAGAAAGAGAAATACAGAGAAGTGTGTGAGGCCTCAGTTAAAACTCTGGAGCTACTGGAATTTGTCAGTTCTTGTAGTAAATCAGGGCTCGAAACTGAGTTGTTTTCCCTTTAGGCACCTGTCTGAGAGGTTGGAAAGGTTTGCCCTGACCCCGGCACTCTTGCTGGAGGCTCAGGGCCCCAGTGCCCGCCAGGGCTGAAGGAGCCGCTGTGGGGAGATGTTGGCCCTGCTCAAAGCTCTGGTGGGTGCAAGAGGGACGAATGCTGAAAGGAGGACTAAGAATAGAAATTTTTCAGTCCCGTTAGTGAATATGTCAGAAGGGGCCAGAAGCACGAGATCGATAATTTTTCTGTCAGTTTTGCCAGTGGTGCCTGCCTCTTAATACAGAAACTCTGTGAGTGGCCTGTGCTGGTACCTCCTCGCATCGTGCGGTGCTGTGTCCCACAAAGGGCTCCGATCAGCAGGCTGAGCCAGGAGAAATAAATCCTGACCTGAACAGTGATCTGAAAAGCTTAACAAAGTGAGCTCAGGGCTGTCCCAAGGATGTGGGAAGCTGTGGCTGGAGCAAGGATTACAGCCTCTGTGCTCCTGGCCAGGGCTAGGTTTCCCATGCCAAACCCAGCTGCGGTAGTGGTGTGTGCCTGAAGCGGTAGGAAAAAATCCTCTTATGTAGATTTTATGGTGTGTTTTCTTTGCAGCATGTGTTGTTACCTGGAGTGGGTGATTTGATTGTGCAGGATGGGAAATTCTAGGATGAGAGGTGTGTGTCGACCAGTGCACCTGGGTTGAGAGGGGCCTTTTAGCGTGGGAGCCCAGGGCTGGCCGGTGAATGGTGGCGCTGGGAGGGTTGTGTCTGCAGCCTGGGCAAACCCCGTTCAGCAGAGCCTTCAGCTGAAGAAAGGTGCTGTGTTTTTTTCACTTGGATATTAGCCGATAATTAGTATTCTCCGTGACCATGTCTGCAACATGGGATGTACTCTGTTAACTGACAGTCCTTAGAAATGTCATTGGGCTTTCCCTTCTTAATCTGAGCTACGTTTGAGGTAATGTGATCTTTGCTTGCATTATAAATGTTTTTTCCTGCCTCTACTGTTTGTAAATTTAATTTATAACGAACCAGTGCTGGTTATTGTCAAGTATAATGTGCTCCTTTGTAAAAAATAATTAGAATAATGTATTAAGGTTAATTGTGAGTCTTCTCGATAATGTATGTGTGGGTGTGCAGTTTGTCATTGGTTTTGATACAGAGGAAGGAGGGAAGTTAAAACAGTGATGCAGATGATACAGGCAAAAATACTCAACAAGGCTTGGTTTTGGTGAATCTTCATGTTGTTTTTTTAAATGCTGTTGTAAAGCGTGCTAGGTGTTAGAGCTGTGCTATTACCTATCACTGCTGGTGATAGACTTGCTGTAGTAGCATCCTTCATTTTCACAGTTTTAATGGTAAATCTACTTCATTTATTGCTGTAAATACCATGCATATTAAGTGATTGGTGGTAGGGGACATCCGACACAAGAGCACCTTGCAGATCTTTAAAGGTGATCTGAGCCCATGAATTGTGGTTGAAGGGGACTAAGCAGGAAAGCATTCTGTATTTGTGCCTGTGTAACAGTAGCACTTTGGTGCTAATGATCTGCCCGATACACAGATTGCCTGATTCCAGCATCACTGGAGTATGTTTATTTTCTTTTGCAATATTCAACAGAAGCGAAAAGCAGCCATCGATGTGGATGATATTGGTGTGCTTGGCTGTCACATCTGACAAAGAGTTAAATAAGGGGCTTTAGTTCAACAAAATGCATCTGTCTGCATCTACAGACAAATGTGTAAGTCAGCACCTGGGGTTTTTTTGTCCTCTGTAGTCACTTGCAAACTTAGGCTGTGATCCTGCACCCTGATCTGCATGGGTGGTTTGTATAGGGAGAGATACTTTACAGGAGCAGATCAGAAGCCACAGTGAGGGCTCTTGGCCATCACTGTTACACAGTGGACCTTATTACCTGCTTGGTTCCTATTTCCTGGTAATAAATCTTTGCTTGCTTCACTAAAATTACACTTAAATAAAAATTGCTGTAACTAGTTTAAAAAAAAAACCCACCACCCAAATCTCTCACAAGCAGTTAGCACCTGATTTGGGCTTCCCTGAGCTATTTTAAGTGTCTAATATGTTTATTTAAATAAAAAACCGTTTCCTCTGCCTCTCTGTCCAATGGGTTGATATCTTTTTCTCTTTTACCCTTATAAATATTTGGTATGTTGGGAAACGTGTACACTTCAGTGCTTAGGAACATCAAAAGAGATGTTGTGTTCACATCAGTGATCAGCATTGGGTATCAGGTAGTATTTGGGAAAGAATCTGGCATATCCCTCAGTGACTTATCTGGCAAGTGTGAATGGCATTTAATAAAACAGATTTTCCAGTAAACGACAGGCCAGAGCCTTGAAGCAAAAAGTATTTCTGCCTTGTGCCAATCATTCACTTTCTTCCAGCTCAGTGATTTATCCCAAGTAAAATGTTCTCGTATTTAAAACTGGTCCATATTGCACCAGTGGTAGCGGTGTCAAATCCCTCACTGAAGCAGTATCATAAAATACGAGAACTCAAATGGTAACCAGAGTTGGGTTACTCGTCACTGCATGGCCTGCCTGTCTTCCTGCCATTATTGGCAGTCATTAAAAGTTCTTTTGATGAGATATTAGTTTGCATCTTCCTTAAGGAAATAAGGTTGGTTTTGTTTATGGACTTCTGGGAGGTTTTTTTTATTTGTTTGTTTCAAAGATTCGTAAAGCAAAGTAGATGTGCCAAAGAAGTTGATGGCGAAGTTTAGCCTGACTTAACCTGTCCAGAATTTTGCCTGAAGACCTTTGCACAGGAAAGGCAACTCTGATTTTTGACTTTGCTCTCCTGCGTGGTGAAAAATACGTAATTGATGTGAAAGGATTGTGCAGCCATGGAAATACTCTCTTGGAAAAGTGAATGAGCCATTACTGTAGTAAGACAGAAATTGTAATAGTTTACTCAATTGCAGCTTGATCTTCTTTGGGCATATCTTTCTTCTCTGAGATTCCTTTGAATGAGGTTTTATTTCCTTAACTGTATTCCCATTTAAATCCACAGCCAGAGACATCTCTTTAGCTTTCCTGCTCCCCTGTGCTTATCCAGCTTTTAGCTCTTACGTTTCATTCCACTTCCCACATTCTTCCTTATACTATTTGTAGTAACAATAGGCTTGTTGCCTAGTATATATTCCAAGCTTATAATTGTAGTGTAGACAAGATGCTTTTAATTCTTAATACGCATTGTACGTTCTAAGAAAGCATTAGTATTCTGTGTACTGTTCACTTCAACTAATGAAATTATAATAAAACCATAGTATGCCTTATCTAACCTAAATTTTAACACATTATATATCTAGTAACCAATGCATTCCTTTCTTTTTTACCCAAAAACTGATGTTCACAGGAGACACCATAAACTACTGCTTAGCTAAAGTGTGAAACCGTGTGTCCCATTTTAGTTTCCTTTTTGACACAACCCTCGATGTAAACATTGTTCTAAACAGCTTTTCAGATTTTAAATCATACTGCTAGTTACATCAGCATGATCCCTCACAGAAAATAACACCTTATTCTTCCAAGGTCTTATGTTCTTTTTACAGTTCCTATTCATTTTCCATGAAAAAGTAATGCATTGCAGAATATTGTGACATTAGGCAAGTTCAGTTGTGTTTTGCCGTTGTTAATTACCCTTACAAGGTGGATAAGAAGTCTGTGGGGAATTCCTTAAAAGAGAAGTGCTTTGCCCTTGGGATGTGTATTACCATATGGAAAGCAGGCTTATGTTCTTAGTTAATTATCTTTGTTGTTTCAGTTCATTTAAAGGAAATGTAATAATTTGTTGGTTGTTAGTACCTGTGTATTTTAAAATGGAAAGTTGTTAGAATAATAAAGACCCCAAGGGGATGCTTACAGTGCTCCAGAAAGACAGTTTCAATTATTTTTTCCCAAGGCATTAATTTTTCTAAGCGGAACTGACAAAAATATTAAACAAAGGTGATATACAGCATCTTTGGGAAAGTGTGTTTCATTATTATTGCTGGTTTTCACAGATGGTTCAAAACTTTTCTTGTAGTAATAATCACATTCCTATTCTTTCTGCAAGACTGGAATCACACTGAATTTCATAGCTTTGAGCAACAAAATATCAAAGCAATAATTGAAAGTGGGTAGGGAGATAGTCTTGTCTCATGGAAATGTGAAGGTCATGGAAATAAGCGAGGGAAAAGCTCAGTATTATAGTAAACAAATGGATATGGGTATGATCCTTTTGAACAGAGAGCCTGGGATTATTCCACCTGGCTGGTGACAGGATACTGCTTCTGTCACAGTAAAATAGAGATTTTTGCTTTACAAGGCACTAGGAAGCTCTTTGTTGTCTGGAGGGCAGCATGCATGCTGCAGAGCCTTTTAGAGAAGGCTGATGTCTGTGGTCAGGATTAATGCCACTCGTACTGTAATCAGTGCTACACAGTTCTATTAACTTGTGGCAATAGTTGGCAAAGCTTGTTTTTTTCATTTAAGGTACAATTGGGGTGATTTTTTCCTCTCGGTTAAATTGAAGTTGTAGTTTATTATTATTTAGGATATGTAGCTTTTGCTAGTCATGTATTTTGATATAAGCTTACGAAAACAAAGGGCCAAACTGAAGAGTTATTTCAAGTAGTTTCTCTGAATTTACCTCCATGTGACTGAGAGCAAGCATCATCATCTAAATAAAACAGTGATTATTTCCAAAGCAGTCAGAAATTAGTAGGTTTATTGTGTTTCATTCTGCAGAAGAAAGCATAATCAATTTTAAGCATTTCTTTCCTAAGCATTACCTTAGGAAGTCATTATGATTCCCCATAGGTGAACTCAAGAATGGTTGGGAACTTACTACATGGGTCCCAGATTTGCATACTTGCACCACCTGGCACTGGATTGCATTAGAAAGGACAGAGCTCGTGTAAGAGGGAAGGAACTGAAGAGTTGGCGTCTGCAGCTTCCATGAACACTAGGAGTCTATGACTAAGATACTCTGAAATGAAAATAAAGACTGAAGGGGAATTAGAGCACCCCATGCCTTCCTGTGTTACCCAACAGGTGCATCGGTGCTGTGCACTCTTTAGTGCATAGTCAGTTCCCCTGTACTGGGTACTCGAAAAACAGACAGACTTTTTCAGTGCTCACAGGTGTGAGTAAACATGTTCAAATGTATTCCCAGAGGAGTTTCTTGGAGCTTGGAATGGACTTGATCTAAAAATCTTTATGTAGATTCTCTTTTAAAATTGCAGCATTTTTTTCCTCAGTTTGCTACAGACATTGCTTTAAAGTTAGGGTAGATCAGAAAAATCACCTGAAAATGTCACCTTATTTGCCAACAAACCAGTCTCATGGTTATCCTGAGCCACGTGCACTGCTTTTGTCACATCAGACTTGCTTTGTATTCCACTTAGCCTTAGAGAACTAGAATTGCACAAGCGTAACTGAGGGTAAGATTTGGTGGGAAGAATCTTGTCGCTGCCGCCGCCTCTGTGGTGTGAACCAGAAAGAGCACAGTTTGACTTTCATATGCCTCAGGCTGAGTTTGCAGAAAGCTGAGCAAACTTGCTCTGAAAATGCCAGTCACCCTCCAGAAGAGAACTATGATTCAGTTTGGTGAAATTGCCAGTTTGGCTGTATCAGCTAGCTCTGGTCAGACAGTGTCTAAAGCCAGGATCTCCTTGCAGTAGCTGTTGCTATTAGGAAGATGTTCCGTGTGCCGAGCCAAGCAACATTGCAACATTCTAATTAATCTTTGTGTGGGAGGTGCTGCCTTTAAATGTTGATAGGAGCCTTGCTTAATTAGAAGGAGGCTGAGGTGAGTTGAGTACAGGTGTTTCACCATAGTTCTGGGTAGTAAGGCATCTTTAGCAAAACAAGCTGTGTGTTTTCTTCCCTCTGATAATTTGTCACAGCAGGTTATTAATGTAATTGAGAAGAAAATAATGCAAATATTGTACAGAATGGAGATAATGCAATCTATACGCTCATGCAGAGAATTTATGTATTTCATGTTCCCAGATCCATGACTGCCTTATCAAACTAAGATTTTTCCAGACTTGTGGGGCAGGCATGTGAAGTGTATATCTGAAAATAGATGCATCTGTTTCTGAATGATGGTTTTCATCTAGTCTTTTAATTAAACATCTTTACACACCAAGAAGCATCCTGGCTTATGTTGTGAAGGTGTTACCTCTATGGTTATATTGCTGCTTGATTTCTGTAACATCTACTTTAAAAAAAAAAATCAATTAAATGCAAAATTATGCTGGTAATACAGACATATGATTCCCACTTGTCGTGAGTTGTGATTTCAGATTGACTGGTGGTCATTTCACAATGCTTTCCAGATAAGTTGGCAGAAAATAAATGTGTCTTCTGATCTACTATTTTAGGCATCACAGCTACAAATGAGAGTGACAGTAGCTTGCAGTGTAGGTCACTTAGTACATCCTGGCTTGTGCACGATAAAACAAGCGTAGACTGATGCTCAATACTGGCCTGCCTTTCTGACTTGGAGAGAGCAGCCTCTCTTGGTGTTTAAGGATTAGAAGAGCCCATCTTAACTTGTCTAATAATCCTTTCTTCTCAGTTAGGAGATTATAGGTTTATTTTCACAAATTAGTTGGCCTTTGGTTTATGAGTTTCCTGTTGGGTAGTGTTTACTTTGACTATGATCTCATTTGATCCATAGTAATATAACAGGAGAAAGTAAGGAAGGAGAAAATGCAAACAGCACGTTCATTTGAATATCCCCCCAATGTAGTCGAATGGAAGAAAGGTTGCTTTACAGCCTGAAGTAGTGAAATGGGGATTTTGTACTATTTCATATTTCTCTCAGGAAAGGTAAAGGGTTGGTGTGTCCTCTAGTTAGAAGCCAGTGATATGTCAAGTGATGCCAAAGCGGCAGTTATGTGGTGTGATGGCAGCCTTTTCCTTCCCCCTAGCATGGCTATTGCTGGTACGTCTGTCTGGATCATTACTGCTGAAGTCAAGTTTTGTGCAATAGCTGTTGGAGGTCCAACCTTTGGAAGTCCAGCTGTGGACAGCTCAGGTCACTGGTTCGGAGTAGAGAGAATTGGTGTGGGGCGAAATGTAGTCCTGAGTAGACACTTAGCAGATAGCTAGCAGCTATGTTGTGTAAACAACTTAAACATTTTAAATAGGCCAGAAATAGTAAATAAGCAAGGTATGAGCTTTGTTCTAGCCCTCTGCACAGAGATGAGGCTTGGTTAAAGGTTAAATGACACTTGGTGTTGTTTGGACTGGCATCACTTGGAAACTTTCTCTAGTATTGGAGGCAGCAGACAGAAGAGGAGGCAATGTATCCTTTGTCAGCTTTGCCCACAGCTGAGTTCAAAGAGCGAGATGGGGAAAATAGATGTCATTCAAAGACATCTGATCATTCAGTGTGGACTGGGGCAGTGTGAGGGTGTCCTTGCTGTGTGCTCGGCTGCCTCTGACTGCCGGCAGGTTTTTCACTTTAGAGCAAAAAGCACAGCAGCAGCTCCAGGAATTAACGCTTGAAGTTGGTTCTCTCCACCCCCCCTTATTTTCTTGATGGATTGTCTATAGAAGAGGGAGGATTTAGGACAAAAGATTTATCTGGTATGTTAGGCTGTATCACTGAAAAATGGGCAGGAAAACACCTCGGCAAGCTGTGTGTGGAACTCGAAAGCCATTTAGCTGGAGAGAAGCTGCAGGGTGTTCTGAGCACAGAGAAGCTGAAGAAATACAATGCATTAGACTTTAATGAGCATTACACAAGATCTTCCTAAAGTATTGATTAACTAGGCATCAGGGACTTTTGAACCTTAAATGCCTGCAAAAGCATGCAGGGTTTAAAAGACTCATCACTACTACACAGAATAAGAATCCGGTTCTGGGTAAAATGACTGAATACGGCAAAGTCTTTGGTACAGCTATTTTGGGCTACAAAGAGCCTTTGAGTGCTCAACAATAGCGTAGGTGTTGGAAGCCCAAGAAGGAAAAAGAACAGAAAAGCCATATATTCTGAAAATCATCTACATGGCTTTTAAGCTTGGTTAGGAGAGAATGAAAAGATGCAGATAAAGCATGGTGTTGCACAAAAAAGGCTTTATTGCATTTACATTCTCACCTATTTCGAGAGACTTTTTAGAAGCTAGGACCATGAGAAGGAAGAGACACAAGTAATGTGAATATCTAGCATTTTTTTGACCTCAGTACTATATGTTCTTGGGACTGTGATCATTTTCATAGGCTGGTGGTACTTTGCCAGTGGCACAAAAGTGCTGAACACTTCACCCAAGATGGTAGCTCTGAGTATCCTCAGAAATAATAGATCCTACTGCTACATGTCTGGTGATGACTGAGTGTGTAAAGAGGTTAAGGTAGTCCAGCTGAAGAGACACAGGAAGAAAGCATTTGTCAAGATTATAAACTTAATATCCTTGATATTTTATATGCTCCAACCACTAACTGGTTTTGGTTGTCTTCTGTCTCAAAAACTCATAAAAACAATGCAGGTACAATCAGATACTTTAAACTGAGTTTCGCAGTTCAGAAATTCATATAAAATGCTATATATATGCAACACCTGGCAGTATGAAAAAACTACAGTGGATGTAGAACTGAATGCTAATGAAGAAGTCTATGACAACTCGTCCATCAAAGATAGGTCAACATTATTTGATTTTCCAAGCATTATAATGAACCAGTCTTTTATTGCTTTGAATATTCATGTGACACCTCTTGCATTTGGAAATTCTCAGGGAGATGGAATAAGACTGAAGTTGGAAGGTTAAAGTTTTGGAGTAAAATATTCCTATCATCTGAAGAAAAGGAACAAATTAAAAAAATAAAGATAAAATACACAAAAGAGCCATACTAAGCAATAATAAAGGCAACAATAAAACTGTGAAGGAAGTGAAGTGAAGTGAAACCAGCAGAAGGTGAACCTGTATTTGTCAGAGTGGATCCACCCAGTGAAACGCTGCAAGCCTTGCAGAACCTGCTTGCTTTAACAGAGAATCACAAAAGCGATGCTGGTACAGGGAAAATGACCTGGGATGGATCCAACACTGAAATGAATAATACTGGGATAAAATGTGCTTGAGGCCACAGTTTACATGATAAGGATCTTTACATAAGCAACAAAATGCCATTTAGTGCAAATCTTATGGTTATGTTTGCTACTATACACTTAGGAAAATCTGGTCGATCTGCTATTTCACCATGGATTTATTTGGCCCAAGATGTATATGTGTCTGATTAATATGTAGGATTTTTGCAAATACCTGCTATGTTATCGTGAAAAGAAACATAATTTAATTAATTACAAACTAGGCAAAAGCAATTACATTTTGGGTTGTTTTTTTTTCCTTAATTCTCTCTCCTCAGCACTTCACTGAATATTCAGGGCTTTACCTTTGGACAGTTTATTCACCTGTGAGAAACTGCACAGAATAAGAATCAATAGATAGTCCAGCAAAGCATTAGCAAAACATGTCCATGCTTGCACGTGACTTGCAAATGTCGTTTTTCTGATGTGATTTGCTAGGAAGGAGAGTGTAACGGGGACAGCGTTGCTAATGTTGGAGTACATTTGCAATTAATAGCTTTCACAGCTAACTTACATCCTTATCTTTCTGTGACATTTAATCACCTGCAGAAGGCACTTTTTCACTTGCATATTCTAACATGACTGTTATCCTTTAATTGTAAACAAGCAGAAGTGAATTACTAGCAGTGGAGAAACTCACTGCAGCTGATAAAGAGAGAGTATATATTCAAAAGGTTTCACTTAACAAGGCTTGTTCATCTTTCTACCAGACCTCCTACATTTCAGCCATGCTCACTTTCTCCTGGGAGCTTTTGAATCCATTGTCAGTCTGTAAAATTAGAAAGAAGAGCGAGTTACAACCTATGTAGACGCTAGAATTTTCCTATTGCAAATCATCTCTGCCTCAGTAGATTATCTGCATATTCATCCATTGGCAAATGTTCTGAAACCTTTTCATCCTGTCGCAATTTTCTTTTCATACTTCTTTAGTGTATTTAACAACTGAGAAGTTTTCCTGAATAGTGCTACGTAAGAGAATGTAAATTCTCGCAGACGAGATGGAGAAAAGGTGAAGTGGGCAGAGTATGACAGTGTCTCAGAGACATACGGAATGTTGGTGTGCGGTTTCAGTTCTTACTTAAATAAACAAATGGCTGAATAGAGGTAGTGAATAGGACATTTTAGCAGATTATTACATTATGATACTATTAAAAGAATGAATGCTCTATTACTCCATTACTTTTCTGCGCATTGAAGTCTGTCACATTTCACTTAACTGAGGTGATATTTGGGAAGATGTATGTATAGGAATATATAAGTTGTTAAAGGCCAGATTCTGCAAGGTGCTCTGGGATTAGACCTATAATTTGTTAGAACAAGACAAAGCCTTTCCTTTAGAAATGTAAATTGTTTCATAAGAAGGGGTAACAGAGCAGCTCAGCAATCCTTTTCCATTAACTACAAGTCTGGATTAGTTATAGCATCTGACAGAGTGTAGAAACAAGTAAAACTCTGTAGAGGTGGGAAATTAGAACATCAGGCCTTTTCTGGAGTCTATTTATGAGGATGATTTCTAAGCAGGAGCCTGGTAACAGTAAACCTTCCAATAAACCATACTGCTGGGACTTACACTGTTGATATTGTAACAAGGACTGGACTGTAACAATAGGGTGAATGAATAAATAAATAAATATCCTCTTAGTGCTGCATCTTGGGGGAGACAAATGGTGAGCTGGTGAGGTATCGATTCAATTATTTTCCTAATTAACCAAAAATTATTGCAAATAACTACAGGCAAGGAAAGAGGCAGAGGAAGTGCCCTCTGTAGAAAATATTGACGATTTGCACGTGATACAGGCATTGACTGTACCAAGGCCACTACCTGGCATTCAGTCAGCCTCTTCTGTGTCCTGTTCATGTTGAGGTGAAATTCCTGGAGACAAGATCAGGGAGAAGCCTTTTTGTTTGCTCTTGACTCACAGCAAAGAGTGATGGATCTACAGAAGTATTTCTCGGAAGCCTTGGTGGCCAGGATTGCTGAGCAGAAACATGAGCATGACGCAGAACTCGTTGTGAACACACAGTTAATTTGGATAGCAGTTCTTTTAGATACATGCTCAGAAAATGTCTACCAGCATGTTATTCACCAAGAATAGCAGTCACTCGTTTAAAATGACCTGTGTGTTAAATATCACAGAATCACAGAATGTTATGCATTGTAATCTGCTAGGATATTTAAAGCAGTAGTAGTTCCTAGATGATCAGGCAATTAATGATCCTTTCTTACAATATGTTTGATTTTTATATGAATAAATAGTTAACAGGGTAACAAAACTCAGTTTCTGCTCTTTGGTGTATCTGTGGAGTTTGTAATATTTGAATTGTGCAGATGTTCTAATTCAGGGGATACTACTTTGTATCTAGCATGTATTGAAATGTACCTCTTCAATGGAGTTAAAGTACGTTTTCAGTGAATCTTGGTAGGTTTGCTACATTGCTTGAGTGTAGGGTGGTTACTTTTGTCAAAACTTATAGTAAAAACTTACTCTGCGCAAATGTGGAATGAGCTACACACGTATGGAGAAGCGACCCCTGTTTGCACATCAAAGAGGTAGAAGCAGGTCGTGTACCATGGGAATTAGGAAGTCTCACCCCTGTTCACAACCAGATATACCCTTGCCTTTGTCTTTTGCACGGGCAAAAGCGGCTTCTGGCACACATGCACAGTGCAAATGTCTGTGAGCAAGTGGGTTTTCTACAAAAGGAGATGTTTTCTGCTTGTCTTCAGTTCTCACTTACCAGGGCATGCTTGAGCCATTGTTTCTACCTATAGATGTGCATTTTCTTTACTGATGTCACAGAGTGTGGTAGCTCTGTCAGAATCTGCCTGATTTGTCTTAGGACATAGTAGTTATTTTCTTATCAAAAGGTAATTCATGTGTATTATTAAGACAATGGATTTGACTTTTCAATGAGTTTATGTCTTTAAGAATAGTTTTCAGAGAATGAGTCAGCCATATGTTAAATCAAATTTAAAATCCATTATGAAACACTGAATCATACTTTATATCTCTGTAATGATAATAAATGATCATCTCTCCCATGTTCCCCTCATTTGTACTACTACTCATCAATCTTGCTAATATCACAAAGATTTATTAAATGAATAATCTTCAAACTATAGCTATTTTAATATTAATAGCTCCATTTTATGTTGTTTTTTTTACGATAATTCCATTTGTATTTAAGCATGCTGATTTTAAAAGTAATAATCCTTTTTATAGTGAAATTTAATGAATAGAAAACCAGTAAATCAATAATAAAGTCCCCCTTAATGAGATTTTATAATTATACCAATACATTATGAAATACAGTAAATTTCTGAATGCCCTTCATATATAGGAAAATCACAGAAGTAACAACTACAGAATGAAAGCTGAGTTAGTACTTAAAGGCAAGATACCATTGTGAATACATGCAGCTGAATAAACATATTTATAGACTATGTTTAAAACTATCCCAGACTGTAGTGTGCTGCTCAGTGGTGTGTGATGAGATGGCTCAGCTCACTTTAATGTAAAACCTCTGCGTTAAAGATACATGCTGGATGTTTTAGCTCTTGTGATCTTGTGGAATTTTACTTGGCATGTCTTGATTTTTGCTCTCCAAGGCCATCTGGTATACCTTTGTTATATTTCCACGCAGACTGACAGTGACTGTGCAGCCGCTTCGCAGCCACCCTGCCAGGAGATGACAGTGCAGCCGGAGCTGGTTACACAACACCTGTAGCTCAAAGCCCCCTGACCTGAGGCTCCCCTGTGACCACCCCCTCTGCAGCCCTGCTCAGGAGGGGGCAACGGTTGCAGCCTTCTGCTAACACAGCAAACGATCCTTTCTGTATTCTAACCTCCCAGTGCTGTAGTGTCTTAAGCTCTTGCACAGTGAGTACAGTTTTTCTGACTACATGAAAAACTTCCGTTTAATGTCGCGTTGTTATTTCTTTATTTATTTTAGTAAGCAGTTCTGTTTCCAACAGTTCTGGAGAGTTGGGGTTCGCTCAGGTGACTTAAGTGACATCCAGGAAAATTGAAAGCACAGGTGGTCTGGGACATTTTCCTTTTGTCAAAATAAATAGGTCTGAATAAATGAAGAGTGGATCTGTTGGTTAAATTTGACAGAAGGATTCCTGGACTCTGGGACAGTGTGAAGACAAACCTGTTTTCTCCGTGGGTGCCTGATGTACAGAGCACCACACTGCGCTCCACAAGTCCTGTGAACCTCTGTCTGCCCTGTCATTAATAATCAGTTAACACCCAGAGGGGCCAAATCTATTTCTTCGGCTCGCTGTTGGTGCAGGTGTGCAGATCCATTATTAGAGGTGGGGCTGGGAGAGCAGAAGTGCAGTTTGCTGTCTTGCCTGGGGTTCTTGTTAAGCTCTCAGCATGGGTGCGGTGGGCTGTGCTCACTGACAGCTACTTACCCATCCAGCTTCAGTATTTTTGCTGTGTTGCAGTTTCTGAAGTGTCTGGTCTGGAAGGCAAGTGAACAATGTGTTTTGATAATCCAGCTGAGATGTAACAAAAGTGTGACTGATAGCCTAGCACCCTCCTGAGACAGCCTTGGTTGTAGCCTTACATACTGTCCTCTGCAGATGTAGAAGTTTTTGTCATATAGCTAAACTGATAATCAAAAGATGGGCTGATATCAAAAACGACCTCCAGGTCATGAACCTTCAAACCAGACACTCTTAAACTTCCTTCAAAAGAAGCTGTGAGGATGAAGTGCTATTCAAAAGGTATCAAGCACCAGCCAAAATAAGCTCAACAGTCTTTAAATCTAATTATAGGGCATGTTTTTCTGATACCCACAGCTAAATGTCGTTTAGGTGTCTCATCAAACAGGAAATTATTTCCCTTGGGTCACCTGTTATAGGAAAATAAGCTGTGGCCTTATCAGTGTAACAATAGTTTCAAATTATACCTCTCAGTCATAGTTCCTAATAAAACCCGAGGAGCACGCAGCAGACACCTGTGAATTTAGGTCTGAGAGTCTCCTTAGGACATTTCTGGAGGGAAGAGATAAAAAACGTCTTATTTTGCCTGTGCCAGTGACATCACCAGGAAGGGACTGGGCGGCAGGGTGGTGCTCTGGTTCGTGGACTTAGAAAGTAGTGGTGAGGGTAAGGAACTGGGAAGGGGGCTCCAGGTTGAGGTTCAGTTCCCTGATGCATTGTAGACTGCGCATGTCTGAAAGCCTTTGTTGCTATTTACTTTTGCTCTTCCTTTTCAATTCAGATTTTAATGAGCAGCTAACACCAACTACAGTGTAGCTTTTATTGTGGCTGATGTCTTCCAGGTCTGCTGTTGTATAAATGATAAAAATAATTCCTCTCTGTGTTAGTCTTGTTGTTTTAGCTTTATGTACTTTCCAGATAAAAATGTCTTCATAAAGGTAGGCATTTTTCCCTTAAAAAGGTTTATATCTTACTTCTACTGTCATTACATTATTTTACTCTGAGCTTTAACTGACAAACTGAATTCCTAAGAACTGGGACAATGAGATTATGGTACCATAGCAGTAAATGCTGTGATTTATTTTTTTTAAAAAGCAAAATCTAATGGAGCATTTTGTGTATAGCTGACCTTACAGGAAGCATAGTGAACAATGACTGCCCATTTCTAAAAGCTGAAAATCTGCTTCCTTTTTACCAAAAGAAATTCAGCAGCATATAAATTCCCTTGAGCTGCTGCACTGTATACCCAAGCATTAAAGCTCCTTACTTAGCCCTTCTGCTAGTCTCCCAAGCTTCTCTAACTTTCTGAAATCAGACATTTTAGATGACTTTGGCCTCTAGGGCTCCCCCATTTTAAGAAATAATCTTCCCCTTCTGGACCTCAGAACTACCTGCTGGAAATCTTATCATCCATTTAGTTCAGTATGTATTAAAATTTGGTAATTAATTATCTGCAGTTCTAATCCAGTGAGTCTGTGCAATTAACATCTGGGATTCAGCACATCCTTTTGCTGACTTTTTCATTTAAGGACTTGGAGACAGTAGATCCCCTCTAGGAGAGCTGAAACAAGTAAAATCTAACCTATACTTGGAATTCTTAATCTGTTTTCTGTCTTAGAACCACTCCTGTTACTTGTTACTTCTGAGCAGCTGTGACTGTTGCTTGTGGCATTTTAATGTGTGGCAAGAAAGTTCTGTGAGCTGAAGTGGTCTAATGGAGACAGAGAATGTGGAATCGGGGATTTCTACGCTCTGTTCTCTGCTTCTTTCAGTAGCCAGCAGGTGACATTTTTCTGTCCTTTCGTAAAATAATCTGAATGCTATTTGTGTCCCCCGTGTGACAGGTTTAATTAATAAACAAACTTATCCTGGAAACCTATTAAAGGTGAAAAAACCCCCAGCTACTAGTTAATAAAAATCTTTCTTTAGCCTTGCTTGTGGAGCTTAATTACATATTCATTTAGCAATCGGGCCATTTCCTGTTAAACAGAAAGGAAAAAGAAAAACAAAAAAGAAGAAAATATTCTACTAATGGCTGGATTTTCATCCTGGAGAACAAGGGGACTTCATTTCTAGTGCACAGCAGTGGAAGATGCACCCGATTGTTTGTTTCATGATAGAAGAAAAAAACGATATAGGTAATTCCCTTCCTGAAAGGACTATTGCAGAAATCACTGTAAATTCCTGAGCAATCGAGCACTCAGCCATCCCATATCCTGCTAAGAGAGTATAATCCTGTCCCTTTGCATCTTTTAAAGGCAGGAGCACTGCTCAGTACACAGCCCTATTTCTGTATTTTCAGACAAAAAAGAGCATTCTTTCTTACACGCGCTAAAGTAAAAATGGACATTTGTCCTTCATTCGCTGGGTGCCTAGATGCAAACTGCACCTGTGATACCTGAAATCCTGCTGACTTTCCCACCATGCCTACAATTCATAAATCCCTTATTGTTCAGTTGTGATGAAATGCAGCAACAACGAGTCATTTACAATATGACGTAGCTATGTCCTTTTAGGATCAGTCACCATTAATGACTCAGGTTTATCAGGGTAAGATCTTCTAACAGTTTGCTTAATTTATCAGTGCAATGTGTCTATTTTTTTTGGGAAAAAAAGATTAATTTCAGTTGTATGTTTGTAGAGAAGCACAAATTATTGCTCGGCATAAAGTACGCTTTTTTTTTCCCCCCTCTCCTTGCCTATATCTCTCTTTCACTATTTCTTACATACTACATCTGGTTTTTTCTGCGGGATTTAGCATATAGGATGGACTTGAGGCAAACTATTTGTGAGGGTGAGAACTGACAATTTTCTGTGTTTTGGTACCGTTTCCTTCTCTTGCCTGAAATATTCTTGGGAAGACTTCTGTGGGAAGACTTTGTCAGAATATGTAAAGGCATAACTCAATCAGCTTTCACATATATGTGTACATACCCTGTAATGGAATGTAACAAAAATCTAGACTAGGGCAACTACTTACAGACACTCGGTGATTTGCAGGAGTGTGTCTAGAAGCTAGAATATTGTGTAGAAGGTAGGGATTAAATATTTAAGGCAAACTGTATCTTTAGTCTCTCTGCTTGGCTGCAGGCATGTGGATATCACCAGGGAAGATGAACTTCGGTGGTTTTATCTTTGAGGTTTTGTAGCGTAAGGTTGCCTGAGACTCATCTACGTGGGCAAAAAGTCAGAGCTTCCTTGAGTCAGTGTAGAAGGGAGTTGGCTGGTGACTGATTGAGCTGCAGTGCCCACCCCAGGGTACAGACCCCACAGGAAGGCTGTGGACACAGCTATGGGCTGCAGGTAGGTTTCCCACTCACGCAGTGACCCTGTGTAAAAGATAGCAAAGGTAAACAGGTAACCGGTTTCTTGAGGCATGTACCTGTGCAGTCAATTTGCAATTCTTCAGCAGAGCCCTAGAAATAAGAGAAAGCATATTGAATATAATGAAATTGTTTGGTCTTCTAGTTGACCAGCGACCTGCCCTTTCTTGGTCAGAGAAAGTCCTTAGCTCATGACATGATAATTTCTTTGCAGAAGAGGAACTCGCTCAAGCTATTACTAAACTGGCCTGGTAGTGGGTATGAGAGCCTTCAGGTTTTCCGGAAGCATGAGTTGACCTCTGACAATTATAAAATAGGCTTAAAATAAGAGATGAAGAGGAAAGAGAAGGACTAACCTTGGACTTTTTTTTGTTTGCTTTTGGTTTCTGAGCATTTTGGCTGCATCGAGATACATTTTCAGGCTTTTCTCATCCATCAGGAAGATTAAAAAAATTGCTTTGTGCTTTTTTTTTTTAGGAATGTTCCTGAAAGCCATTGATCCCAGTGACCAAGGGAAAAATCCAGCTATTGCAACTTAGGAAGGTCAAGCATGAGACCGTTCCAGTTTCTCTTCTGATCATAGATTCTTTGACACACGCTATTTGCGTGGTCCAAAATGGATTTTACCCATTTAATATATATTTGAAAAGTAAGAGGGAGACCAATAAAAGCAAAAGCCTTTCATAGGACAATAGAATCTCACTGTCGCAGATGGATGCTTGTACCAAGCACGTATGGAGAAGTAGCCTCCTTCTAATGACCTAAAGAACACTTGTCATCTGGCTCATTGCTTCTTCTGTTTATTTTGTCTTTCACCTTTGTGTTTTAATTAGCTCTTTTTTTTCCTTCCTTTTTTTTTTCTCTTGTTGTGATGTAGTTTACATGCTGTGGAACACACATTTTATTTCAGTGTTTATAACAGCACGGTAGGCATGCAAATAACACTTTGGTAGTTAGTATCTATTCAGCATTTGTAGGTGTGTGACCCTTTTTCTCATCTTAATCTATTTGGAGCAAGTGGATATATGTAAAATGATTAAGAAAACAGCAACAGAGACATAATCCAATTAGAAAGACAGATGTATTTCAAAACCAGAAGCTTAAACTGGAGGACCTAAGGATTAACGATCTCTGCTCCTTTTGTTGGCTCTGTTATGTCACGCATTTTTGAAGTGCGCTGCATAAAAGAAAACCTGCCTTTTAAGGAAGGACTCAGTGACTGAGTTGTTGCACCTTCTGCATTTGCATAACTATCAAGGACTGAGGATGAGGTGCAGTTGTTAGAGGCTAGAAGGAGAAGGGTTGGCTGAACACCATTTGCCTTGGGATTTAAGACTGAAACCTCCAGATTTATAACATGCTAAATGTAGCATCTAACCTAGTCCCTTGCTTTAACTATTTATGCAGTAGCAGTGTGATAATATAAGCAGTTTTTCCTCACCCTTTCCCCAGACGTTAGTGTTTGTAAGCCACCTTTAGCATTTACCTCTTTATTTGGACTAAATAGAGAAACACGGGGAGCTTGAACTGAGGTCAAGAGCAAAAACCCATCAGCATCCATTTTCATAATGGTACCAACATTGAAGGAAGGAAAGTTTAACTTGTAAAAGAAAGTATTTAATGCAGCTTTGAGCCTCTGTAGAGAAAAGCAATGGTTTCCAGTGCGTTACCCAAAATGCCTGTCTGAATATGGAAGAGGATGTTTAACTTTAGGCTCAGAGTTCATCTGGCTTAGCTGCCACACAACTAAGGCACCTCAGTCCAGAATGTTTCCTCCATAGGCAATGGGCACACAGAGGCATTTCCACAGATATAAAGGATCTCTTAATAGATTGTTGAGGCAGCCCAACGTGAGAAGGCTTCTCTTAGGTGCCTGAATTTAGGACTGGAAATGGGCAGCCTTATGAGCATATAAAACAGCTCAAAAATACGTATAATACTTCAGCGTCTTTGACTCCCGCTCCTTCCCCATTGCAATCTGGCTGTTGAACTCCTTTGCTTCATGGTTTTACCGAAAACGTGTCCAGTCCATTTCAGCTGGGCTGTGGTTTCACATTTAGTGGCAGCTTAATGGTTTCTGTCCTTGATGTTCCCCTGGCTACTGCTCTCAACCCCATGCCACACATCGTGCTATGGCAGCACCGCGTGGTGTCCTGGATCATGGGACTTCCCTGGCAGACTGCAACCCATCGTGTGAATCCCCAGCCTCACAAATAAAGACTGAAAACGCTCAGGAGGTTTCAAAGCACTTTTAAAAAGCGCAACTGTGTGAGCAAAGATGGGAAGATGAGGAACCTCTCTCCAACAGAAGATGCAGGTGGAGAAATTGTTTTCCGGGGTTACCCAGAAGGCTGGTGGCAGAGCCGAAGGCAGAGCTTGGTACTTCCTTTCTCCAATAACAGGAATACACAACTTTGTATTTTCATAATCCTTGACATTAGCAGTCTGTATGAATAGTTCTAGTTATTCTCTTAGCACTTCTGCTCAAGTTCGGCAGAACTTCGAGAATGGATTGGAATATCTTTTCAATTTAAAATTACTTGTTCTCTGTAAATCTCTGCTCAGAGGCATGTTGCGAGTGCTAGTTAATCTAACATTTCCTTCTGGCTAGCATGTTTTAATTATAAAAGTCTACTGGAAGATGGTTTAGGGTAACTCTGATTAAAGGATATTTCTGAGTGTCGTAGCTACCATTAGACGATCAGCAAGGCACAGTTTTGGAATGTCAAATCCTTTTACATTTTTTCTGAACTGATTGCTAATGTAGATATAAAAGGTCACATAAAGTTTGACCTCTTGCAATTCTAAATGCAAGAACCAACACCCAGGTGCCTTCATTCTGAACTTTTTGGTACAAGATTAGCTCATAAGCGAGCTACCAGTTAGCTCAGCAATCCTGCTTCAGACTGCAGCCAGTCTCCAGCGAGAAGGCTGGAGCCAGCACAGTCGGGAATCTGAACTGGTGAGGAGCAGGAGGGATTGAAGACACACAGAGGAGGGAGTCAAGCGTACTTACTTTTAGGAGTAGATGCCAGCCTGGAAAGCAGTGCTATAGATAGAAATAGAAGTAGCTTTTCTGAGATGCTGCTTTATTTTTTTTTTTTGGCCTTTTTTGTTGTTGTTACAATATGCAGCACAGGAGATGTGACATTGACTGGACTACAAGTAAGCGTGAGACTAACCAAAGTACACAAGAAACCACTTGACTTTCAAGCATTTTGGCAAAGACTGCTTTGCTATTGGTTTGGGGTTTTTTTTGGTGGGAGTGTGTTTGTGCACCTAACATGGTAAGACCTTTTTTTGTTAGTTTTTTGCTTTAGATGTTTAGAAGTTGCCAGAAGAAAATAGTAAATGATTTTTATTTTGTGGCTCGTCTCTCTAAGTCTTGTCAGTAGCAGAGCCCTGAGGAGCCTCTGGGAAATGACTACTGCTGCTGTGTCCCTTTTCAAATTGTTTGTGGTAGGGGTCAAGCTGAAGGTCCAGAATCTTATCTTCTGGGCTCCTTAAGGAGCGGATGGTGCCAAGCCCAGCTGCTTGCCTTCCTTGCAAGGGAGGAGGCAGCATTGCTGAACCATTTAAAAGAGGAGGGAAGAAAAGGGAGGAGACATGCTTTATATACATTGATTTGTATGGGTATGTGATATGCATGCATGTTTATGTACGAATAACTAATCGGTCTCTTGTTAGGTGTTGCTCTGTGGCCTTTTATATAAGGAGTCATTTAATATTTTCCTCTCTGTGGAAAATCTGGAGCTTGTTTTATTAGTGTGTATTTTTTATTTTGTCAAGTAAATATATAAATAACAGGAGCAGATATATTATTAATGCAGAACACTTATTGTGTAAGTCACTGAAAGTCACAGATGCATCATAAAAATAGATGGCAATCAATAATCACAGGAAAATGTTACTTGTTTCTTGCAAAGCTGCAGCTATAAACTGCCCTTCCTGCCAATAGGAGTGTGATTGCCAAAGCCCCACATAGGTAGTTCGGAACAGACAGTCTCATTCACAGTTTTAAAGAAATTGACTTCCAGAAGCAGACTTTCAAGCAAGCGCAGCACTGTCCTATATTGCAGCATACGGCTATTTAAAAACTAACTGGAAAAAGCTGATCAGGCTCAGAAAGAAAGTCATCTTTACATGGAAGTGAATCTTGCCTCTACATAACGTATGTACATCTTTTGGCTACTGTTTTCGTTACTTTTCCTCATAAAAATACAGGTAATGTAGGACAGAGAAAGGAGTTCACTGGTGGTTGCTTATTGCTATAAAGCTAGAATTTGTAGAAGCAGGCTTGCAAACCAAGAGGTGTGAGTGGTACTTAAATTATTCTGTGGCTGCATCTTTTGATAATTTGAATAACACTCAGAAAGCCCATCTGCTGAAAGTCACTTCACTTTAATTACAAAGAACAGATACTAAAATAATCCCCTTTAGCAAAAAGGAGTCTTTGCAGCAACCTATTTCCTTCCTGTGCTCATTGACCCATCTGTGAGTTTGAAACTGTCCATCTTCTCGTTATTGTCCCATTTTCCTCAGCGCCAGTGCCCTAGTCCAGTTACTGTATTGACGGGACTGCTATAAATACATTAATTAAATACAGTTTTGAGCATATTGGTTTGACTTGGCTGGTGGCTTTGATTTTGCTTAAACGATTTTGTTGGTTTGGGTCAGTGTCTGATAATCACTGGGTACTTCATAAAGAAAAGGGAGCCTGGATTTTTGGAGTGTATGAGGACTCATGAAAAAACAGGTGTGCAGGGGAAGCTGCAGCCACAGCAGACATGGGGTGCTGAGTCGGGGTATTGATTTGGCTGCCTCTGCCAGCCCTACCAAGTGAAGCAGAAATTTGCCGCTTTCCACTGCCCTGCGTAGGCTGTTCCCACGCGTGGGAATGTGCAGCCTTCCAGAGCGTGCCTGGGCAGGACTTCAGGGTTCGACCCAATCTAATTCTGCCAAACAAGAAGTGTTGGCACGTAGCTTCCACCTTGTTTTCAGAGGTATACAGTTTGTGACTTATGAATCATGATGTATAAAAATGGAAGAAACCTGTTGTGATGTGCTTTTGGCATCTTTTTTTTTTTTTTCTTCACAGATTCCTTATTACATTTTGACAGGTGTCTGACACAAGAAGCTGTCAATACTGTGATTTAACCTTGGTGCGCCACCTCCAATTTCAGTGCCTAGGACTGTGAAACAATAGATCTGATCTAAGCTCTTGGAACTTCAACAAAGTCACATTTAATTTTATTTTTTTTTAAGAGATGCTCTGTGTGTAGGAGAATATTTTCCTGGTGCTCAGGGTAGAAGGCCAATTTGTTCACATTTTCGTGATTTGTAGGTTGTCTTTTGTTAGAATTATTGACAGAAAAGTCAGCTCAGACCAGCCTGTCATCTTGCAAAGAAATCGGTAAAAGAGATACAGCTGTTTTGCTACTTCCTTATGTAACAGTAATTTAATTAATGTTAAGTATTGAAGATGTTAATACCAAAACGATATTAGGGGATGTTACATGGATAAATATGAAGCAACCCAAATAAGTTGGATTTGGTTTAGTTTTGTTTTCTTCTTTTTTCCTTCATTTTTAGGTATTGTAATCTCTCAGGAACCTGAAGTAGGACAACTTGGGTTGGGCCCTGCAATTTTGTTTTATTTCGTCTAATTACCAGAACTTGTGACTAACACAGTATATGCATCTTGATTATTTTTTTGTATTCTGGGGAATGTGGTAGTACCTCACCTCTTTGTCTACCTTGACTTAGGGTACCCTGCAGAACTGCTGCTCTCCTGTGCAGCATCTGAGAGATGATGTTCAGGAAGGACTCAGCAGCCTAGCTTGCAGCCAGAATCAGGAGGTGAACTATGTATTTGATAACCACAAAACTGAGATCCTGAGGCGTTTTTGTAGCAGAAGCCTGGTGGTACGAGACTGAGTCCAAACCCAGCAAGTGTCTGGCTCCGATTTCCAACCCTGCTCCCAGCAATATTTCCCACAAAGTGCAAGGCCCTCTGTGCTGATGGAATAACACCTAATACAAGTCATTAGTGTTCCTGGCAATGTGATACCTGCCAAACTGAAGTCTGGCACTTCAAAAATACGTTGCCCTGTGTCAAGTCTGAAGTATCAAAGATGATGTCGTCACCTGGCAGTGCTGGTACGTGTTTTAGAAGGGGCTGTCATCTGGGCTTCACTGATCAGACTAAGCAGCTTCTTTACTTTCAATTACTTATGGGTGTCAGGAGGAGAAAGAGAACACTAGAGAGGTATTATATGTAGTGGCACTTCAAAGGTGATTATTTTTTCTTCCTATCAATCATGTTAAGGAAATTCTCCTAGTGCACTTGATAATCCTATTTTCCTTTGAAGAAAAGAAACAGTCTTGATTCCAAGCTAGCCATAGCATTAACAGTGTCATTACACATTTTTGAACTCATTAGAGTATGCTTAGTATGCCTGAGATGTAATAGATTTGAAAAGCAATTTCTCCAATGATGATATGAAGCGGATAACAATTTTTTTCCAAAACAAATTGCAGATCAACTCATCAGTCTTTTCGTGGGTTCCTACATCCAAATGCTTCACAGTTGTCTAGCTTTAAGACTTGTGAGGGGTTAAAATTAATTTACAGAAATAATGTAAGGACTCAATATACAAAATAATGTACGTAGCACACACTTTGAATGCAGATTTTTCAAGATGGTTTTCTAGCCTGTGATGATACAGTTTTCTATTGCTTAAATCATGTTACCAGCACACTTAGATGAAATCCAAGATCCACTGTACAACCAATCTATACAGAGAGTTTTGTTTACTTTGAAATCAATAGATTGGATAATTGTGGGGTGGAGCAAGATTTGAATCTTATTAAACCTAAGGGATTTATTGTCAACCCTTACTAATAGGTTATACTGGTTCTCCTGATGTTTTCCAGACAATCTGTTTATTGAGAAAAACACACCTGAGTAATCTGAAGCTAGAACATTCCAGTGATGCATGTGGCACGGACTGAACAAACTTGGTAAAGGACTAGTGATTCAGATCTGGTGGCTCTTTTCTTCCAGCAAATTTTGGCAGACACTGCTGGGTTTGCTGAAGAAAAGTGGAGTGCCTCCAGTAGACCTCTTCAATCACACATTCCAACTTTTCTCCCCTCTTCATTTCCTTTAGTTTATGGATCTCAGAAATCATGAGCCCATTTGGCTTTGTAGAGACCAATAATGACTGTGTAAGCAAGCCCATTCAGATTTCTCTTGGCCTGATTGCGCGTCTGACAGAGCAGAAGCTTCCCAAGGGGTCAGGAACTCCAAAGGGGGAAAAAAACCTCAGACAAATCGGAGAGCTTCCAACCAATCTCTCTGCTTCCATCCCCCAGGCGAAACACGAGAGTCAGCAGTGTTCTGAGATTGAAAAGGAATGCCTTGCTTTGAGAGATTTAATTTGTTGTTAGTTCCTCCCCAGACTCTGTGAGGTTTGGACACTACAGTCAGGATCTTTTACTAAGAACGTTTGCTGTTCTGTCTGAGTGCAGCTGCTGGGAAACAGTTTCTTCTTATTCTTGCCTCAAGGCATTAGTAAGCGGATCGAAAATAGAGCTGACTGCTCTGTGATGTGACCAAGATTGCCAAGACTGTTAGACTTCCTGGAATACCAAATCTGTCATAAACACCTATTGATTTACATAATTAATTAATCTGTAGAAAGGTGCCACCCAACTGGTCCTTCATTTTCAAAGTGTTTGATCGCTTACCTTTGTGAGCAGGGTATTAGCATCTCAGACTGACAACTAAGGATGCTGAGGCAGGGATTAGATGGTTTTCTCGGTGTCGAAATAGGGAACTGGAAAGGCTGCGAATAGTACTGAGACTCCATACCCTGCTCAACTGCTAGATGTAGAGGCCTAAATACAGGACAATGTATGGAGAGAAATCATTTGAGCTGGTATTCCTGACAGCTTTTGGTTGCGACACATTGAACAGTTATAACACGAGCACATCACACCAGTTGGGCAGAAGTGTGAGTGTGAGATCTGCAGAAGGTTGCAAATGTTCTCAGTGTATCACAATTATAGCCATCGCAGTGCTGAACAACACTGTGAAAATGCAGGGTTGCGTAACCTGCAAGTTCTCACATCTTCCCTATGCTGGAGTAAATTTTGGGTAAAAATAGGTCAGCACAGGATAAAAGGAAGGGATTTGGATCGCTTTTTTCCTTGACAAGCTTCTATTTGTGTTTTGGCCAATTAATGACAGTCGGAAGTGAGACTCAAACCCTTGCCTTTGATGCAATAGTGAAATGCCTTAACTAGTCTCTGATATATTCTCTGAACATCTAAAATCATTGTTTTCCCAACTGTTTTTACTGCTGGTAACTTCTGGGAGCAGCCCTTCCTCTGGGACTGGGGACAAGAGTCTGCATCCAGTTAGCAGACTCGCTTTCTGTCCCTGTGAGCTGCTCCCAGAAGTGATTAATGCACATGCTTTGTGAGTCCTTTTTAATTCTTCTTCCTTTACCTATCTGGGGAAACCCATCATTTTTCCGTGGTTTGATAAACACTGAATGGATCTGTTGGGACTCTGTTAACAACCAGTTGGCACTGAAGGTGTGTGGGGTGTAGCAGAGAGCTTATCCTACCGGTCTGCAGTAGGTCAGTGCTCTCCCGGCTGCCTCTGTAGGAAGAGGAAGGTGTTGAAGATCCCAGATTGCATTAATTTGTCCCCACATGAGCAGACCCCTCTGTTACTCAGCATGGTCATTCCTGGTTTCATGAATGTTAGGAAGAAGGAAATCGGACTCTTGGCAGGATGCATATGTCTAAAGGACCATTCAAACATCTAGACATTTAGGAACTTTTTGTTATTACTTTCAACTATCTTTAAAGCTTAAATCTTTGAATGTCTTTTAGAGAGATATGTGTACGTCAACCATGAATACATAACACCGTAAAAGCTGCCTAACTGAAGAAAACATGATTCTGATGCTCAGGATAATAGAGGCTTCCATCTTACCCTTGAGCCATTTGTTAAATAGTTTGTGGGCACTGAGATACAGAGGGCTTCTTGCTTCTGCAGCAGTCCAGAAACACCCAGTGATGAAGCAGTAAGCGAATAACTTGTGTGAGCTGTCATCGTGTCCTGCATTGTGGTGGAGTCATTGCCTAAATATATAAGAAAATATCTGTCTCTTGATTCAGGTGGAATTTCAGAGATAACGACTAGTTGCTGATTGCAGGCTAAAATGCCTTTTAAAGTATCAAGAGCCTGATACTGCTTAAAATGATGGGGAACACGCATGATTAGAATTACGTGTTTTGCTTTCACTTTGTTGCACTTTGATGTCCTCGTACCTCTGAGACAGGCATGCAAAATTATATCTATTTTCTCCTCCCGTGCCAATGCTGAATACACTGCTGACTGTTTGCCCTCTTTCAGCAAAAGCTGAGAGATGCATTACAAGAAAGCCTTGCTATGCAAAATACTGGGTTTATCTCTTCTTTGGTTTCCCCCTGCCCTACTAAAATAACAGAAATTACAATTGGTTTGGGACATCTGTTTCCAGAATAATGATAATTGCTACCTTTACTGATAAATCAGTGCTTTCTCTGGAGCTGTAACTATAGTGGTTTCTCTTTTTAGGGTTAATAATAAATCACATTTAAAAATATCAGAGTAGCGTTTTCTCCCTAGATTTCACATTTGGGAATTAACCCAGATTGTATTATCAACATAATATATCATTAAAATAATGACACTAAATGATAGTTTACAATGTTCAGTACACACTGAAGTGGAAAAATATAATTAGCACATCTCTGCTGCAACTCTTTATTAGTTGATATAACACCAGCATACATTCTGGTAAAGACCCTAAATCACAGGCTCTGTCACTACAGTCCTGCTGCCAGTAGATAGTTGTGGCCCTTAGATGAGAATTACCAAATTTTCTGTGCCACTTACTTTTCCCACCCTCATAATCAGGGATTATATTTTACCGTGGCTCCTTGATGGTTGGAAAACATTGCGAGATTCAGGGGGAGACACAGAAACAGCAACACTCAGTGTTTTCCTGTGTCTTTTCCTTTTTCTATTTTCTTATCTTTTAACCCCCTAATTAGTGTTTGTTTAAAAGACGCTGTAATGAAGTGGGGCATCTGGGACAAGACAAAATTACTAGATGACAGCAGAGAAATAGATGAGGGATGGATAGAGAAGAAAGAATGGACAGAGAGGTTCTGGACAGCTAGAAATGGAAGAAAGAGAAGGAGTGGAAGCACAAAGGAGACAGAATGATGTCTCCAGAAATGAAGTGGCGTAAGGCCTTCTGCCCCCATCAACCTCATGGTGCCCCTGAGCTGCCAGCCTTGTCGTGCTGTTTTACAGAGCTTATTTGTGTGATGGGATTCACAAGTACAGGTCTGACCCTGGTCCTACAGGAAGCAGCAAATTTGCCAATGAGCTCAGCAGGACTAGTGCTTGCCTGAGCCTGGTAGATAAAGAAACCAGATTTTAAAAGACACCACCACCTTGAACCTTGCACTTACGCACAAAAGTGGCATTTTGCACTGCTAATATTAACAACCTGCTATCAAAACAGAAGGAAATTACTTGCAAAAAGATGGGATTTTATCTCGTGCAGTTGTTATTATGCAGTGAGGTAAGTAAACACAGTGCCCAGGCTTAAAATGAGCTATCGGCACACGTCAGTACTCTTGCTGAGGAGGTACTACTGAGAAGTAGCCAGCATTTGGAATCTAGCAGACTGTTTCCTCAGAGAGGAGAAGCTGATGATGCAGTCTGGTGTTTCTTTGCTGTCATCAAGTTTATTCGCAAAGAAAGCACCCTGTGGCCCGTTTCCCCAGACACATTAGGCAGCAGGTAACAAGACTTTCTCTTTGTCTATGAGGCCAAGCCTCTTTCCTGGTTAGCACTTAATTCAAAGGCTCCTTTTCTGGTCTCACAGGGCAATTTTCCATTTCTGTTCTCATTGCATAACTTTTGTGATGTTTCTCTCTGTGTAATACTTAAAATGCTTAAGGTGTTTCTGTTCGCTTTCTGCTTTCTACCTACATGCGCCTCTCATGACAGTAATATCTAGCAAAATGTTCCTGTCCAATAGGCCAGTTCTTAAATAACTTTTCCTGAGTTTTGTGTTTGTGTGGATGAATCAGTACTGTTTCTATTGCTCTGCTTTCTGTCTGCCTCCTACATTTAGTCTAAATGAAATGGAGCTGCTTCAAACAGATTTCACCCATAGTAGTAGCTTGTTGACTCTGTTCCTAGGTTTGTAGAAGCAGGCATTTTCTTTCTACCAAGATATCAAATAAGCAGCAGGAAATCCAGTGAAGTAAAAAGGAATATAAAAATGTTAATTTCAAAGTGGATTACTTAAAAATCGTCCTCCAAATGGCTCTGCTCTTCTAATGAGTGCAGTTAAAAAACCCAAACACCAGGATGATACACTGGTTAGTTGAACGTTATTTCTATCATTGAGAAGCCTGCCTATGGCTTGTTAGCATGGAGTTTAGGATACAAACCTGTGTTGGTTCAGATATTGCTCAACTATATATTCTGTTTCTCCTTGACACATGTGTGAATGGGTCCAAAACTTCAGTTTTGGCAACCTATGCTGCAACCTTTTATGCATTTTCAGACAAAGCATAAGGAGATGAAACAAAACACAAAAACTGGCTGGTCCTGTAATTACATGTACGTGGCAGGTCTGGATCGTGCCTCTGTGGTTAAGCATGTCCCTATAGTAAATGAATCCTGGTATTCCAATATCTTCTTGCTCTTTTCCTGTATCTCCTAACAACCACGAAGCTAGGAATGTGTTCCTTCCATGTTGCTGGTGTCAAAGTAATAGCACAGTTACAAGCCCTGTTTCAGCCATGGTTGGGCATTTCTGATTTAGCTGAGGTTATTTTCATGGCTCATTAGGACAGCACGGGAAAAGAGAGATCCTAAAACCAAGCGTAAACACTTATATTCAAATCAATACCGGCTCTTCAGGTTCACAGTAAATATGTTGTTCCTAATAAGATGACCCTGAGCCTTCAGAAATGAGCTGGAATTGTACAGCCTCATTTTCTGTGTGTAATAATGGGCCAGGAACTCAAATATATTACTCAAGTCTCTTTCTGTAGCTTGATCGCATCAGACAATCTTTCTTATTTTCCCTTTTTGCGTTGCAGAAAACTAATTTGAAATATAATTATGTTGCTGCTGGATATCAGCATGGCTGTTCAACTGCCTGTGAGCACAGTGATCACCATTTGCTAGGTGACATTGTGCAATATTATCTCCTCATCTATCACAGTCTCTTCCTCTCTCGTACTTGCACAATTCAAGCTAATGTCCCAGCATCTACACGGTGAGCCTGCATGGGTAATGATAGTTGTGGGTTTATGCTTGTTTTCGTTGTGCTGCTTCTCATCGCAGGTCAGCAACGGTTGCACAATGCTACCTTAATACATGAAACCCACAAAGGTTTATAATCAGCCTGTGGTTTTATCAGCACGGAAATAAGAGTGGGTTTTTTCAGCAATGCTTTTAATATTTTATAGAAAGGATTTTTTAAAAGGTCACTTGAAAATGAAAGCTGATGTGGTTTTTTTTCCTTTTTTTTTAAAAAAAGTAATGTTAGCATTGACTGAGGGAGAGTGTTTTAATGAGAGCAATTCAGTGAAGGTGCCTGCTTTTCTACAGTGTATTGTCTGAGGATTTGATCCCATTTCAGTCTGTGAAAACATCACTTACTTGGCATGCTAAAAAAATAGACTTCTTCTGTTTTAAAAGTGTGCAACTTTGTGACATCTGTCTGCGCCTTGCTATTTTCTCTTCTTACTTTGTTATGTGTAAGCCTTGATATTTCAGCCTTTTTCTGCGTACTTTTGCAGTCTTTTTCATGCTCCGTCACTGGGAGCTTGCCTGAGGAGCACTTGCAGCAGTGGTTCTGTGGTGCACAGAAGAGCAGCTGGATGGTGCTCTGTGTGGACTGCTGGTAGCAGGGAAGAGAGCTGTGCATCTGGAGGGTTTTACTGCCTGCAATGTATTAACACATGGAGCTCGCCTCTTCAGTTTCCAGAGCTTCTTGAGGAAACCAGGAGACATTTTTACTTGAAATGCCCCTTGTTGTGTGTCCATGCTTCTGTTTGAAGAGATTCTTCCTGGCTGAGTCTTATAAGTAATTGGCACTGCGTTTCGGATCTCTAAATAAAGGCAACTCTTTCTTCTCTTCCGTGGGAGATGAAAGCCATGCTCAAAAGCTATGCCTTTGAACATTGGTTTCTGCTGTTGATGGGTCACTTGATGTGGTTACCCTAAAAACTAGCCAAGCCTGTTCTACAGACTGAAATTATACCTTTTTGAAGTTTGAAAAATATGTCAACATGTGTACTAAATTTTGCAGTTGGAAGAAAGCAGCCTGATACTTTAAGCTTTTCTGGGTCTCTGGAGAAAAAAAATAGAAGACCAAAATCTTAGATAAAATCATGGAGAAGTCTCAGGAGTGCCAGTCTGTAGTTTATCCTCTGCACTTGGCAAAATAGTATTGGCTGTCTTGGCAGCTCTGTGTGCACAGTGTGCCCAGTGATGAGACCTCAGCTGGGACTTGTTGCCACAGATGCCAGGTTTATAGGCAGTTACTTCAAATTATGGTCACTGTGCTATGGAAAAGGGAACATTTTCCTTTGAATCCTGCCTCTCCTTAGCATCTGCTGTTATTTAGAACTCATCCACTCCCAAGCTTGGTATAGGAACTATGACTTTGTCAGATATTACAGTTTCCCCATCACGATGATTGCAACATGTTCTTCTCTCAGAATCACACAAAAACATCTGAGAGAGACGTTCAAAGTTTGTGTAGTCTGTTCCCTGTCCGAGGGCAGAATCACCTATTCCCTTTTCACTACTGTGAGGTCCTGCAGCCTCTTCAGACGCATCTACCCCAGAGCTCTGCTGAGCTTCCCCCAACAGAAAGACTTTCATCTTTTCAGTGGCACCTTTGTGCTATGGTTTAAGCTATCAGACTATCAGACACAGGGAGAATAGCGTCTCCTCTTTGCAACAGATACGTATGTGTCTCAAGATTGTTATGTTCCTCTATTTTCTTCTTTAAGTTCCTGTAGCCCATTACCAGTGATGCCATTTCCGATTTTTATCTAAAGCCTCCAGCACCTTCCTTAGGCAGAAGACATTTTAAAGAGCTCTGTGGCCACCGATGTGTGAGTACTCCTTGTATATGAATATCATTAATATAGATGTTGTAGATGCTGACCAAAGCCTATTAGACAGAAGAAGAAAAATCCCTTTGTTCTCAACTTTATTATATCCTTCCCATTAAGGATTTAAATCCTCACATCTTCTAGACCCTCTTTCAAATAGTATGAAAGAAGTAGCTGCCCTCGTTGCAGTTTCTTTGCCAAGTGATATTAAATATGTGCAGGTTCTCTTTAATTGTGTAATAAAATCTTTCCAAGCTCATTATATCCTTTTGTGGATACTTGATATATGTTGGTTGTTTCAGTTGTACTCCTTTTCCTCCATTAGCAGACTTGTGAATTAAGAGAGCAGTTTTGCTTTTACTGGTGTATGTCTTTGACTCTCCTGCTTGCAGGATATCGTGCTTACTTGCTGTAATGCCACTGAAATCTTTGCAGCCATCAAAACCAGCAACAGCAGTCGACTCTGTGCAACTCCCTGGAATTTTTGCTGCTTCAGTAACTGAGTAACTTAATATTTTAACTTGCACCACATCATCGACTGTATTCCCTAGTATTATCACCATATATTTTGTTTAGTGGGGGGGGGG
>NW_009732211.1:0-10699 GCF_000703405.1 Apaloderma vittatum | reverse complement strand
TTTTTCGCCCTTTATTTTGGTTTGGGGGGGGGGGGGGTTGTGTGTATTTTTTATTGGGTTGGGATTTTTTGTTTTATTTTGGTTTTTTCCCTGGGTGCCAAGAGGATGATGGGCTGTCCTTGCTGTTCTTGCCTATAGCAGAGTAATTTCAATATGCCATTCTTCCTTTGGCAGAACAGGAACAGATGACACTCATAAAGGAGATCTCTGTGTTAGTCCTGGGCCCTTCTCACACATCCCTGGCACCAATAAGATTTATTATTCTTCTAAATATCTCCTGGCAGGCAACTCAGAATGCTAGAAAAATTACAATAAAGGATTTCAGTCTGAGCACGAAGAGCGTACTTCACTTCTCAAAAAGTGGTGAACTATATTCTTCTGCCTGTTAGGCAGCAACACAAAGGAGATGCAACAAAAAAGTTAGGATTAAACAAGATGTTATGTGGACCCTTAGGGAGAACCAACAGTCCTGGCTGAAATGGCCAGCAAACCAGCTGTCTAAACTTGTGTAGTATCTTTACACTCCCTAGTTATTGCTGAAGGCCTCATCTCACTGTCTCCATGGAGTCAGAATCTACCCATAGAGCCCAGGTGAATCTGTGTGTAGGACAAGTAGATGTGACGTGGTATTAGGTGCTCATCTCCAATGTTTCTGCTCAGTCCTTTAACCAAGAAACTTCTGTTTGCTGTGCCATTACTCTGCTAGTCTATTACGAAGTTTGAATTATTAGTTGTTGACAAGACATTATTTCTTCCGTATTAAGAAGATAATAACCAATACAGGAAACATCTGGACTTACAAGAAATTTAAAATGTTCTTGGACACTCGAGAACGTCTGAATACAGAATCTGGAGCACCCGAAGCAAAATCTAAACTTTTTATTGCCAGTTACTTCTTCGAGTGCCAATGTGAAATTTCTGCCAGTAAATGGAGTGTGGAAGTAAAGCAATTCTGTAGTCTGTTGAGCCAAAAACTCGTCAAAGTTTAGGACTTCCAGGCGTTATTTCAGATAGAAAGTAAGACTGGTGGTTGATCCAGTGGACTTTGATCCACTGTAGATTATTTGGAGGGAAAAAAATAAAAAATGCCAACCCTGTCCTGAAGGAATTGACTGGAAATAGTTTTACTGCTTGGTCCACCAGTACCTCAATTTTTTCCTTTTCTCTAAGGATCACTGAAGCTAGGTTGGGTTGTACTTTCCTTTTGATCTGTTTCTGACCTCTCTCTCTCAAATGTGCGACCACAAGCTTAACTCGATATTCAGAAAACTAATTTTCATTTGAGTGGAGGAATAGCTGTGTTGGGGGGTTGGAACCTGCTACATTTATTTTTCTTCTCTTGAGTCTTTAAGTGCGCTCAGTGATCCCCCACAACTATCCCAAATGAAGGGCAGCTATTATGGTCATCAGTCTCAGCAAGGTTCCCCACAATGTGCCATAACATTAACAGGTTGTACTCCTGGGTTATTTTCAATACCACTGACACAGTGCTGGGTTAATATATTAATTTCATGGGAGCCCAGAGGGAAATGAGATAGGGGATGAGAAAAGCCTCTGCAAATATGACAAGATGTTGATTCCCACTAGTAAACCTCTTTTGGGTAATAGTATTAGAGACTGTAATATCCTCCCTGCTGAAATAAAACACTTCTTCTGTTTTCAACGGATGTGGATTGAACAGCTGACGTAGCTGGGAGAGCTCCTCTGAGCAGAACCAGCTTGTAGGCCTGAGAGCAACTGGTTTGCTTAGAAATATTTGTTCAAGATTGCTGCAAAATGTAGGGTGCTCTTTTTTGACAGCGTGAGTGGAGCTGGGGGATACAGTACTGTGTAAAATCCAGTAGTGATAGAATAAGGTTTCAAGAGCCGTGCAAATATTGTCACCTTTGTAAAGCAGCCTTCAAGACAAGCAAGCGAGTATCGGTGAGCAAACAGACAGGTGTTTACTGCACACTGCAGGCTTCCTGGCAGGTATGATTAATGGTTTCAGTTTTAGAAATTTCCTTCAGTCATGTGTCATTTCAAGGGAAATCATAGGGGGGATGAGAGCAGTCCTTTCCTTTTCTAACACTCCTAATTAGAGAGCTGCTGTAGCTTCTAGTGCTTGGGGGAGGATGTATCGCTTTCTCAGAAGAGGAGTACTGCAGCATTTTACCTACTCACACCCCTTCTTTTTGCTCAGAATATATGGATGTTCCCGTTCTCCGGTGGTGTTGGGAATTTCTCTGTAGATCATCAGACTTTTGGGTTAGTTGTGACCTCCTAGCCATTTCTGTTGGCTTCTTATCACTCTCCACAACTACTTGAAGGAGAAAGTAGTCAGGTGGGGGTCGAGCTCTTCTCCCGGGCAGCTAGTGACAGGACGAGAGGGCACGGCCTGAAACTGCATCAGGGCAGGTTTAGGTCAGGTATCAGGAAACACTTCCTCACAGAGAGGGTGCTCAGGCGTTGGAATGCACTGCCCAGGGAAGTGGTGGAGTCACCGTCCCTGGAGGTGTTTAAGGAGAGGCTGGATGTGGCACTCAGTGCCATGGTC
Organism: Apaloderma vittatum; assembly: GCF_000703405.1. Taxonomy (NCBI): domain Eukaryota; kingdom Metazoa; phylum Chordata; class Aves; order Trogoniformes; family Trogonidae; genus Apaloderma; species Apaloderma vittatum. The sequence goes on along the minus strand of NW_009732211.1, from coordinate 8,163 downwards.
TGGCGCATGTAATGGTGTTGGGTCATAGGCTGGACTTGATGATCTCGGAGGTCTTTTCCAGCCTCAACGTTTCTGTGATTCTCCCAGAGCCAGAACTTGAGTGAGGGGGACATTTGAGAAGGTTCTTTTCTGATCCACATTTTTATTTCCCCCAACCTCTGTTTGCAAATTGAACCCTAAAGTGCATGCTTATCAGAGCAGCTGTCTGTTCATGAATGAATGGATATATGGTGCACACATCCCATCATGTGTCTTCTGCCATCCCAGATGTGCCTGCGAGTTGTGCAGTCACGTGGCCCCAACAGCTCTCAGAGGCTGCAGCTGCGGAACATCCCCAGCCTTTCTCTGTCTGGTACCACTCCTCCTACCTGCTGACTGCCTTGAAGTATCCATGAATTTTTATGTTGAGACTGTTCCTAGCTGAGGTTTATCAGACCCTATTGCTGCAGGTCAAAACATTTGGGGATGGGAAAGGGAAGGAAGAGAGGCTGGTGCCCAGAGCAAGAAACAGAGAGCAAGTTTGTTGCCTGGGTTTTCTCCCCTTAGGAAATCAGAGGACTACTGCTCCTGTGGAGAATGCACTTGGCAGTTAGATCACATAAAAAATTCAGCTAAGACTTGCAGTCTAAGGGAAAGACCTTATTCTTTTTCTTTTCTATTGGGCAAATAATTTGGGGAAAGGATGCCGTTCTAATGTGATGCAAGCTTTTCTTCATGTTTCTCTTATGAGGCATATAATGCTAATAGACAGTGTTCAAATCTTCCAGAGATATTTTTTTTTCAGGAAAAAAGTTTCCATTATTAGTAAGGAGCGCATGATTTCTAGACATTTGTTAAAGTTTTGCTGGTTTACTTTGTTGAAAGTGGTGAATGTCACACTGCCCAAGATGGAGGACAGGGTGAGGATTTTTCCTTTGAAAGTAAATTTTTCCTTAAAATGTAGTAGCAATATGTTAAGAACATTAACTGTTTAATATATTTCTTCATGTTGTGAATAATTTAAAGGGAATTTAGCTTCGTAATCATATGGAAAAGAATCTTGGATTCTGTTGTTCTGCACTTTAACAGTATTTAAGGTCGATGCTTGAAAAGTAAATGTTTCAATGGCCAGATCATCATAAAAATGCTATTGGTCTGCCTTGAAATGCAGTATATTTAATACTCTTTTGTATCTAGGAAGTGTGTCTTTAATAAAAAACACTTTCAGTTGATGTCAGTGAAAATATGGAGCTAACATACAAAATCCTGAATTAGAGACTATTTCCCAAGTGTGTGCAAAAACGCGATTGTTAGTTAAGGGACTATTCTTTCTGCACTAAGAGAAACTCAAATATTACTGTATCTTCATGTCTTTTAGCCCACCCTTTATGAAGAGAGACCATTTTGGAGGATAGTCTATGATTAAATTTAAACTTTTTCCCAATATACCCTGCTGGCACCAGTATGAAGAAACCTCCAGAAGGAACCTAGCAGAAATAGCTTATATGCTGTGATTTGCTAAACTTGCCTTCTGTAGTAAAGAAACAAAGATGATGGGCATAATTTGGATACTGAAGAGGACTTTCTATTAGAATATGCTGGTTTCCCAGCTTCTGCAGTTTCTTCTTGCTAAGGATCCAGCCTTTCGCCTCCCCAAAGAATTGACTTAGAAAATGTTATACTTTTTGCGATACATTAAAGCGACATTATGGAAAAAAATGGAAAAGTATTAAAAAATAAAAAATAGGTAAAGTTAACAGCTTTTGTTGTCCATCTCTGAGATGTGTCTGCATTTGCTTTCCTTAGACTTCAGTGCAACCTATTTTCCTTGGTGAATATCTTTGCAGCTTGTTTACATATGGGTTGAAATCAGCGGCACGGTGATACAGAGCGAGTGCTGAAAAGCTTTGCTGTGTACTTTTAAAATGCATGGTAGATATTAGCGTTTAGGATGGAAGGAAATGACAGAAGAGAGCAAAGCAACTATGGCACATTAGTCATAGTTACGCTCCTTCATTACTGCTTCCAAGTGAAAAATGCCAACCGCTGCACAGCTCACCGAAGTAAGTTCAGAGAGAACTGTACACATCCAAAGCTCAGAAAAAGGAAAATTATAAACCATATTGTTTTCTGCCTCCACATAATAATTTATTTTTCTTTGTCTCTCGAAGTTGAAAAGATAGAGGGATTGTGTTAGGGAATGAAATTTTAGAAATTAAATTTACTTGCAATGCAACAGCTTCTTTTATTTGAGTGGAAAGCTTGTCAAGCAGGGCTGTATTTATAGGCATCCTTTGGGAACTGTGCCTCACAAGGTGAGATTTGAGAAGCTTTGGAGGCTGATTTCTGGATATAAGGCGGGATAATTTAGCAGGATAGTGGGAGTATTTGCCTCTCCTAACTGCCTAATTTAATTTACCATTTTTTAAAATTGGCCATAAAACACTTTCATTTTATGTTTTATATGAGTTCTGTATTGTGGGATGTTACTATCTTGCACACTTGGAATTTTCCTAATTCTTTCTATTCTAACAAATAACATATTACAAAATTCCACTATCCAAAAATTGTTCTGACTTCTCAGACTCTGAATGGCTTTGATTTTTGTGGTTTTGTATTTTGTTTTGGCTTTTGGGGGTGGATTGGTGGTTTTTTTCGGTTTTGGGATGTTTTTTGTGCATGTTCTATTGTGTAACTGCATTCTCTAAGACTGCATCTACTTAGAAACCAAAAACCTATATATGACTGTGCCAAGAATATTAATCAGCTGAACATTAATTTTTTGGTTTGTATCTTACATTGAGTTCTACTGGTGCAAATGTTTTTGGTTTTATGAACTTTATAGCTGTTGGGTGTCACTGCAGTTTTTTTTCTGAGATTTTGTTACGTATCAGCAAATCTCTGTGCATACAAAACCAGACAAATATAAAATAGACAAGTCTTCTCTGTTTCTGGTTGAGGCTATTTTAATAATCATAACTGTGACATGGTCTTGACTTCCACTGTTCTGACTGATCCAAAACTAGAAGATTAAAACATGCTCCGTTATTGACAATAACCCCGTGGGATTCTGATACAGAATAAAATAACAATAATAGTTATTTTAGGGAAGATAAGATAGATAACAAACAGTTTGGGCATTTTGAGAAGTTCTTGTTCAAAACTGGTTGGATATGTCTTTATAAGGTAATTGTTATTCTTGTAAGTGTGATAGATTTTTAGATTAATAGCTTTTACTATTATTTTTCTCAAAGTGTAGCTAATTAATGAAGCTTCCATTATTTGAAGGCTTTTACGTGAATTTAACTCGACCGTGCCTTAGAGTTATCAGCCAGAGCCTCTCAGAGCTGAACACTAGACTAGAACTTTCCTTGGCAGTGAAGAGCTGCGCGCTCTGTGGAGATGCAGCTTGGTTTTGGAGAACGGTGTTTGTTTCTGCTTAATGTTGTTGTCAGAAAAGCTGCCTCTTATAGAATCGTAGAATGGTTTGGGTTGGAAGAGACCTTAAAAATCATCTCATTCCAACCCCCCTGCCGTGGGCAGGGAAACCTCCCACTAGACCAGGTTGCTCAAAGCCCGGCCTGGCTTGGCCTTGAGCACTGCCAGAGAGGGCTTCTCTGGGCAACCTGTGCCAGTGCCTCACCACCCTCACAGAAAGTAATTTCTTCCTAATATCTAATATAAATCTACCCTCTTTCAGTTTAAAACCATTACCAGTGTTAGCCCATTTAATATTTTTTGAGGGTAAGGTGCAAAACTGAAAGAGAGAAAATGTATTCTAGTGTGATACTGGATGCTAATTTATTAGCAATATGAATTGAGTGGCCGCGTTTGTTTTATCTAATGCACTTTGTCACAGATAAGAGACTGGAATGCACAAATACAATGTAGTCTGTTTACAGGGTTTTTAGTAGAAAACAAAGTCAAGCCTGTTGTCTTTATAAAGTAGAGATATACAGTGAAAACTTTTCATGGACTTTATTTGATTAATTTTCATTTGAAGATACACATATTTGGTAGGAGAAGGTGTAGAAGACTGTTCGGAATCAACTCCTTGAAAAGCAAGGAAGCAAGTATGCATTTCATATCTCTAGTTAAGAGCATGGAAGCATATGAATTTTCTAACAACATGCTTTCACTTTTGAGACAACTTTAATTCCTCATGTAATTTATTCAGCATTGAATTTTAATCAGTACACAGTTTGATTCTTATTGTGCGAGTTTGTAAAAATAACAAGTAATTGTGTTCTGCATAGCATGGTAAAAAGACAGTATTTTGGTAGATCAATAATGAAGGATTCAGTGATCCTTAGTTAATCCCGAGATATTGATTCTGTGATCTAAATTCATTTTAAGTTGATTTTTCTCAGGCTGTACCGGAGCATTGTCCTCTGAAATCTTGGTTATAGTTTTATATAATAACTTGGTTATTTTTTATATTAATATGTATTCCACGTTAAAGATACATCAAATTAATCAAACCATTTAAGTGACATTTGATTGCAGAGGTAGTTGTTTGGCTTGGGGTGGTTATTATTTCCTTCTAGTCATAATAACAATTTGCCAGGAAGCTCCATCTTTTTATAGTTCAAACAAGGTATAGAGCTTCCAAGAGTTATGTTGCAATTTCTTGTTGCCATTGACTGCCAACCATAAATAATTGTGACTGTCTTGATTTTTCTTTACATGTCTAGATAGGTTGCCCAGTGGAGCAAAGCATACCGGTTTAACACTGTTTAGGAGAGTACTGTGAAGTATGTCTTGAGCTATGAATTATCACTCAGGAGATGCCAGTGGGAAGCTAAGTTCAAAAAGGATGTTCGTAAGAATATGAATTTCCTAAACACACTTGCAGTGTATCGATCAGTTGGGTACAAAATGAAAAGATTCCATTTCTTTGTGGCCTTTTAACAAAGCAGAGGTTTTCCATGTGTGAGAGCTTCTAAAGTCTGCCTGCAAGCAATTACATAAGAAACAGTTTAAAAAACCCAAAGCATAGGACCCCCAAATGTGAAATATTCCAACTATTGTGTGCTTCTTGTTTTTGTGAGTTTTTTATGATGGGAGAATACTAGCTCAGGTTAAAACCAAAACCAATTAAGGTTTGAGGAACCTGGAAGAAGAAAGGTTGGACACTGATTTCCAGAAAACCTGTGCACAGCATATTACAAAACGTAGTCTTGGACATGTCTTGAAACAAGCCTTTCAATTTGTACAAGGACATCTCAGAATACCTTTCATCACTGTAGCTTTGACTCGCAGTGCTGCTGAGGTCTAGGATGCTGAAGCCAATACATTTAACTTCTAACAGTGAGTTACCAGACACCGTAAGTTAACAGTGAGTACAGCTGAATGAATTACGTGGTCTCTTTAGGTCCTTAGAAGAGGCAATCAAAAAAAAAAGGGAGGGCAAAAAGATTTTGCTTTACATGTCTTTAAGATATTATATAATTGGATTTCATTAGTTTGTAATGGCTTCAAGCATAGTAGGTACCTTATGGAGCAAATCAGAAGACTCACTTATTTGACCGTACTCTCTGTGGTGAATCTACATCTTGATGACAGCACTGGAACAAGAATGGCGGTGAACATAGTTATGGGTGTAAGGCTTCTGATCCAGCACTGACATTAAGTAGATACGGTTTGTCTCACCTTTTGGTAGATTTTAATAAGAGCACATAGGGATTCTTTCCTGTGCATGTTTAAAATCATGAGGCTTTTCTTTGTGAGCAGTATCTGTGTGAGAGACTTTGAGCAGTGCCTCAAGACTAATTGACTGGTAAAGGGATACAAGGTTCCTACTTCTAGCAGTTTACCAGGCTGAAGCTATTTAAAAGTTGGCCTTTGTGGTATAAAAAAAAGGGGTGATTTGTTTCGTTTTGTTGTTTTGGGGTTTTTTTGCTGATTTAGTCAACTGAAACAGGCAGCCACCTGCACCCAGAATGGCTGGAATTTTTTCTTGTTATCATTACGTTTACAGAATACATCAATCTAGTTTATTTTGCAGCTGTTACAGTTAGTGAAGTGTTAAGTACGTATGAGGAAATGGGTTACTTAGATATACCTGTGAAATGTACTATTTAAAAATAGTTTGTCTTGTTTATATTTTACATGATATCCACAATTTTGTTATTCAGATTGGACTGTCTTGCTTCAGGGAGATATTATGAACAGCTGAGTTGTTTGTTGTATGGATATTATTCATACTCCCATCTTGTGTCACATTATCTGCTTGATCATGTAAAGTCACAAGATTTAAAGAACTATTTAAGATATTCTCTCCCTTTCCCTTAAAATCAGTAGATACAATTGCCTGGAGTGAATCTGTCACTGTCTGCTTCTTGGAGCCTGGAGTTGTGCTGTGCTTTAGTTGAAAAAGCTCTGTGGCATCTGACCTGAAACTCGGGCAATTCATTGAAAGCCTTTCCAGTGACTTTGGAGAACTCTCAGAAGATACTAAGCATGGTGGAAACCACCCAAATTTGGAGAGAAAAAAACCCGCAAACCTATACTCGAAACCAAACCTGTGGTCAGGCACTAACTGGAGAACTCAGTCTCACATATCAGAATCCCTCAGTAGTTAAGAGACCTCTACTTACGTACGTGTGCAAGGATTCCACTGTTGGGAATGAAAATGAGGCAAGAGAACTAAACTGAGGCAGTCAGGAAAGCCACAGCAGACCAATATACAACTTTTCATTGACCATTGCCCACTAGACATCTGCTGAGCATTGCTTGTTTAGCCTGATTAAAGAAAACTTTGGGATGATAGTTGACTGTGTATTTCCATATACGTCTAAATAAAATGGAATGGTAGAAAATAAATTAATTGCTTTTTGGCCCACTTCCCATTTTTATGTAGTCATTCCCTGGCTCTTTGAAGTCAGCCTTGAGACCCAATACTCACACTAGGGAACTGTAGTAAGCTACTATTGCTGAAAGAGAAACAAAAGAAGTGAAGTGAAATGAAATTTTACTGAGATTGGTTCTAGATATTAAACATCTTAGGCTGTAAATTCAAATCTGTGTCACATGTCATCAGTTTGCATTCTCTTGGTTCAGTGGAGTTCTCACCAAATTGGTTTTTGAAAAGGAGATGAAGAAAAAATGTCTAGATAATTGGTGTCTCATCTTGAGAAACCCATGTCTGAGTCTGTGAGAGAAAATGTGACGTTACATGTTCTTGACTGGAAGAGCATCATGTTTACCTTAGTCTTGGCCTCACCAAATTGGTTTTTGAAAAGGAGATGAAGAAAAAATGTCTAGATAATTGGTGTCTCATCTTGAGAAACCCATGTCTGAGTCTGTGAGAGAAAATGTGACGTTACATGTTCTTGACTAAGGTAAACATGATGCTCTTCCAGTCTTGGCATAAAAAGAAATCGCTTTCATGCCAAGGAGAACAGTAATGAAGTTAATTGCCTTTCATATCACGTCTCGATTTGAGGAGATGGAGATCACACTGTTTTTAGAGGTGCGCAGATACCTCTAATACTCTGACAGTCTCACCAAGTAGAATTTGTAACTCCTTTGAACCTACCCAGATCCATTACAAAAATATCTTGCTTTACTTTCACACCTGAAGCCAAACCTCATTCAACACTTCAGGAAGTTATAGATGATTGAGCCTAGAGTGTGTTTTCTCGGTCACCAGAGGCAATTTTTTGAGCTGGCTTGACGATGTGTGGGGAGCAAGGCATGTTCAGGGACACCTGTCTGTTGGTGTGTGTGTTACAGGAGGGTATCAATCTGTTCTCCATTTGGGTATAGTTCTTCAGTTTTCCTTTCTGGGTAGTACAGGAGTTTAAAAATGTGGGCAGCAGAAGACCAAATGGGCAATTCTACACATCCCCCAGACACTGTGTGACATACAAATCCCATGGCTGAAGTTGTCTTTGACTTTCTTGGTTTGCTGTGTCACACTTCGTAGCTGTGTTTATTCTATCCATCTCCAGCTTGCCATTCCGTGTGTCTAAGCTGCCTGAATACCAAGGTAGGATTTACTACTGAAGTCCCAATTTATGTTTGTGAACCACCTGCTACTGGGGGGGCACTTTTGTCTGGACATCTTTTACCATGCACAGAGGAACAGCAGGCAGAAGAGATGTAATCTGAGGACACATCAACTATTTAGTGCAAAATGCACATATACGAGAGCTAGGACAAATGTGCTGCATGGCAACA